>NC_092121.1:20544390-20746890 GCF_045679555.1 Salvelinus alpinus
TGTACTAGACCAGACTGTGTACTAGACCAGACTGTGTACTAGACCGGACTGTATACTAGACCGGGCTGTATACTAGACCGGGCTGTATACTAGACCAGACTGTGTACTACACCAGACTGTATAGTAGACCAGACTGTATACCAGACTGGACTGTATACTAGACCGGACTGTATACTCCACCAGCCTGTATACTAGACCAGACTGTATACTACACCAGACTGTGTACAATAATAGACTGTGTAGTAGACCAGACTGTGTAGTAGACCAGACTGTTTACTACACCAGACTGTATACAATAACAGACTGTATACGACACTAGACTGTATACTAGACCGGACTGTATACTAGACCGGACTGTATACTAGACCAGACTGTATACTCGACCAGACTGTGTACTAGACCAGACTGTACACTAGACCAGACTGTATACTAGACCAGACTGTATACTAGACCAGACTGTATACTAGACCAGACTGTATACCAGACCAGACTGTATACCGGACCAGACTGTGTACTAGACCAGACTGTATACTACACCAGACTGTATACACTACCAGACTGTACACTAGACCAGACTGTACACTAGACCAGACTGTATACTACACCAGACTGTATACACTACCAGACTGTATACTAGACCAGACTGTACACTACCAGACTGTGTACTAGACCAGACTGTACACTAAACCAGACTGTATACTAGACCAGACTGTATACACTACCAGACTGTATACTAGACCGGACTGTATACTAGACCGGGCTGTATACTAGACCGGACTGTATACTAGACCGGACTGTATACTAGACCAGACTGTATACTCGACCAGACTGTGTACTAGACCAGACTGTATACTAGACCAGACTGTACACTAGACCAGACTGTATACTACACCAGACTGTATACTACACCAGACTGTATACACTACCAGACTGTATACTAGACCAGACTGTACACTACCAGACTGTGTACTAGACCAGACTGTATACTAGACCAGACTGTACACTAGACCAGACTGTATACTAGACCAGACTGTATACTAGACCAGACTGTATACCAGACCAGACTGTATACCAGACCAGACTGTGTACTAGACCAGACTGTATACTAGACCAGACTGTGTACTAGACCAGACTGTATACTAGACCAGACTGTATACTAGACCAGACTGTGTACTAGACCAGACTGTGTACTAGACCAGACTGTATACTAGACCAGGCTGTATACTGGACCAGACTGTGTACTAGACCAGACTGTATACTAGACCAGACTGTGTACTAGACCATACTGTATACTAGACCAGACTGTATACTCGACCAGACTGTATACTAGACCAGACTGTGTACTAGACCAGACTGTGTACTAGACCAGACTGTATACTACACCAGACTGTATACACTACCAGACTGTATAGTAGACCAGACTGTATAGTAGACCGGACTGTATAGTAGACCAGACTGTGTACTAGACCAGACTGTATACTACACCAGACTGTATACACTACCAGACTGTATAGTAGACCAGCCTGTATACTAGACCAGACTGTGTACTAGACCAGACTGTGTACTAGACCAGACTGTGTACTAGACCAGACCGTGTACTAGACCAGACTGTGTACTAGACCAGACTGTATACTCGACCAGACTGTATACTCGACCAGACTGTATACTACACCAGAGTGTATACTACACCAGACTGTATACTACACCAGACTGTATACTACACCAGACTGTGTACAATAATAGACTGTGTAGTAGACCAGACTGTGTAGTAGACCAGACTGTGTAGTAGACCACACTGTTTACTAGACCAGACTGTATACTAGACCAGACTGTATACTAGACCAGACTGTATACTAGACCAGACTGTATACTACACCAGACTGTATACTAGACCAGACTGTATAGTAGACCAGACTGTATACTAGACCAGACTGTATACTACACCAGACTGTATACTAGACCGGACTGTATAGTAGACCGGACTGTATAGTAGACCAGACTGTATACTCGACCAGACTGTATACCAGACTGGACTGTATACTAGACCGGACTGTATACTCTACCAGACTGTATACTCTACCAGAGTGTGTAGTATACCAGACTGTGTAGTAGACCAGACTGTGTACTAGACCAGACTGTGTACTAGACCAGACTGTGTACTAGACCGGACTGTATACTAGACCGGGCTGTATACTAGACCGGGCTGTATACTAGACCAGACTGTGTACTACACCAGACTGTATAGTAGACCAGACTGTATACCAGACTGGACTGTATACTAGACCGGACTGTATACTCTACCAGACTGTATACTCTACCAGAGTGTGTAGTATACCAGACTGTGTAGTAGACCAGACTGTGTACTAGACCAGACTGTGTACTAGACCGGACTGTATACTAGACCGGGCTGTATACTAGACCGGGCTGTATACTAGACCGGACTGTATACTAGACCGGACTGTATACTCGACCAGACTGTATACTCGACCAGACTGTTTACTACACCAGACTGTATAGTAGACCAGACTGTATACTCTACCAGACTGTATAGTAGACCAGACTGTATAGTAGACCAGACTGTATAGTAGACCAGACTGTATAGTAGACCAGACTGTATAGTAGACCAGACTGTATACTAGACCAGACTGTATAGTAGACCAGACTCTGTACTATACCAGACTGTGTACTGGGCCAGATTGAAGCCACCAGCATCAGTCACTCCGCTGTGTGCACAGTACTGTACAATTTTGTATATGTATTTATTAGGGATCCCCATTAGCTGCTACCAAGGCAGCAGCTTCTCTTCCTGGGGTCCAAACACATTATAGTACTTACATTACATATAAAACAAAAGATAAAACAGTACATCATATAGCATTATTATACGTTCCATATCATGCTCAGCTGGAGCTACGGTCTGTTTCGTTTTAAAATAGCAAAGCTTCCAATTAGACAGCAGCTAGGGCCGCTCTTCTGTCTGGGAAAGCCATTAGGAAGGAGGTGTGTGAGAGCCATGCCAGCCCTGTGGTTACAGTATACAGGGAGAGGGAGCAGGATGCCTAATGACTGGTCTGTACTATAGTAGTGTGCAGTTTACTGTGGAGCTTAATCTTCAGGCTGAATTTATAAGGTGTCCTATCAGGTTCACACGGAACAGCACTGAGGCAAATCCTTATAAAGACCATGCAGCAGGATGTATGGCTGACAGCAGCTGACATGTAACACTCTGTTTGGCTTGTAAGGCTAGATTGTAACTGCTCCTTTTCTTGTTTTACAGTTTCAGAAAATGCTTTAGTGGAAAAATGCAACACTGTAATAATGTCGCTGTAAATCTAGTGATGACTGGGGGAATGATGGAGGGAGCGGAAGATGGAGGGAGCGGAGAGTGGACGGAGTGGACGGGGCGCAGGGTGGAGGGAGGAAGGAGTGGACGGTGGAGGGAGTGGAGAGAGGAGGGTGGAGGGTAGAGGGAGTGGAGGGTAGAGGGAGTGGAGAGAAGAGGGTGGAGGGTAGAGGGAGTGGAGGGTAGAGGGAGTGGAGAGAGGAGGGTGGAGGGTGGAGGGTAGAGGGAGTGGAGGGTAGAGGGAGTGGAGAGAGGAGGGTGGAGGGTAGAGGGAGTGGAGGGTAGAGGGAGTGGAGAGAGGAGGGTGGAGGGTAGAGGGAGTGGAGGGTAGAGGGAGTGGAGGGTAGAGGGAGTGGAGAGAGGAGGGTGGAGGGTAGAGGGAGTGGAGGGTAGAGGGAGTGGAGGGTAGAGGGAGTGGAGGGTAGAGGGAGTGGAGAGAGGAGGGTGGAGGGTAGAGGGAGTGGAGGGTAGAGGGAGTGGAGGGGGTCATGACCAAAACCTCCTGCCACCTGTAAAGTTTCTTCCCCTGTGCAGTGACCCTTACCAACAGGCCATCTGGCCCATAGAGACTAAAGGACTATGCACTCTATGCTGTACACAGCATCAACACATCTCTGAACTGTGCACAAATGAACTGCACTATACTGCATCATACTCTGTCCATCTCTCTGCATTTAGATATATTCATACTAATACTGTAAATGTGTACATCCACCGTATATCAACCGTATACTGTTAGGAGTGTGTATTGGAGGCAAAGTCAGGTGCAGGAGAGCAGAGTGTAGTGAACAGGCACACTTTTTATTCCGGTCAAAATGACAGCACAAAATAACATAAAATGTGCCCAAAACACGGAACATAGACAAAAAGTAAAGCGCGTAACAATATCCACAATATCAAAATACACGTAACACAAACAATCCTACACAAAGACATGATCGGGACCAGAGGAATAAATACATATGGATTGATTGGGGAATGAAAACCAGGTGTGCAGGGAAGAAGACAAAACAAATGGATACATGAAAAATGGAGCGGTGATGGCTAGAAAGCAGGTGACGTCGCCGCCCGAACAAGGAGAGGAGCCGACTTCGGTGGAAGTCATGCAAATGTTCAGTGGGTATATGTCACATCTGCCCATTCTCTTATAGCTCTATGCTCACTACTATTTGTATGTAAACTTTGTTTTAACGCTGTTGTCTGTATTTTATCAATAGCAGCCCCAATTCACCAAGTACAATTCTGAGAATGTTTAAATGTACTTGGTGAATAAAGGTGATTCTGAAGTTATCTTTACTTATTGTGTATTTATTCCTTGTGTTATTCTATTCTATTTTCTATTCTATTCCATTCCATTCCATTATTATTTTTCTATTTTTTCTATTCTCTTCTTCCTCTCTGCATTGTTGAGAACGGCCTGGAAGTAAGCATTTCACTGTCTACATCTGTTGTATATGAAGCATGTGACAAATACCATTTTATTTTATTTGAGAGGGGACCACCAGGAAGAATTCCCAAAACCTCAGCTGTCACAAATGAGGGATTCAAAAACACAGAGAGAAAGAGAGAAAGAGAGAAAGAGAGAGAAAGAGAGAAAGAGAGAAAGAGAGAGAGAGAGAGAGAGAGAGAGAGAGAGAGAGAGAGAGAGAGAGAGAGAGAGAGAGAGAGAGAGAGAGAGAGAGAGAGAGAGAGAGAGAGAGAGAGAGAGAGGGAGGGAGGGAGAGGGGGAAAGGGAGAGGGAAAGTGAGGGGAGAGAGAAAGAGAGAGGGAGAGCGAGAGAATAGAGGGAAAGAAAGGTTTGTGGAGAGAGTATAAACAAGGCAGTCAGTGGAGGAGTGAGGCAGAGTGATTCAGAGTTCAGTGGGTACATGCCACACACTAGTCACATTCCCCAGCTTGGCAGCCATGCGTGTTATATCTGCTCACACTGCCCTACCCTGTGCTT
Source organism: Salvelinus alpinus (assembly GCF_045679555.1). Taxonomy (NCBI): domain Eukaryota; kingdom Metazoa; phylum Chordata; class Actinopteri; order Salmoniformes; family Salmonidae; genus Salvelinus; species Salvelinus alpinus. The sequence continues at coordinate 20,549,679 of NC_092121.1, forward strand.
TGACCTCTTTCTACCCCCTCTCTCCAGATGAAATCTCGCGTCTTGTGACGGCCGGCCGCCCAACAACCTGCCCGCTTGACCCTATCCCCTCCTCTCTTCTGCTCTGCTCACACTGCCCTACCCTGTGCTTTGACCTCTTTCTCCCCCCTCTCTCCAGATGAAATCTCGCGTCTTGTGACGGCCGGCCGCCCAACAACCTGCCCGCTTGACCCTATCCCCTCCTCTCTTCTCCAGACCATTTCCGGAGACCTTCTCCCTTACCTCACCTCGCTCATCAAGGGACCGCTGGCTACGTCCCTTCCGTCTTCAAGAGAGCGAGAGTTGCACCCCTTCTGAAAAAACCTACACTCGATCCCTCCGATGTCAACAACTACAGACCAGTATCCCTTCTTTCTTTTCTCTCCAAAACTCTTGAACGTGCCGTCCTTGGCCAGCTCTCCTGCTATCTCTCTCAGAATGGCCTTCTTGATCCAAATCAGTCAGGTTTCAAGACTAGTCATTCAACTGAGACTGCTCTTCTCGGTGTCACGGAGGCGCTCCGCACTGCTAAAGCTAACTCTCTCTCCTCTGCTCTCATCCTTCTAGACCTATCGGCTGCCTTTGATACTGTGAACCATCAGATCCTCCTCTCCGAGTTGGGCATCTCCGGCGCGGCCCACGCTTGGATTGCGTCCTACCTGACAGGTCGCTCCTACCAGGTGGCGTGGCGAGAATCTGTCTCCGCACCACGTGCTCTCACCACTGGTGTCCCCCAGGGCTCTGTTCTAGGCCCTCTCCTATTCTCGCTATACACCAAGTCACTTGGCTCTGTCATATCCTCACATGGTCTCTCCTATCATTGCTATGCAGACGACACACAATTAATCTTCTCCTTTCCCCCTTCTGATAACCAGGTGGCGAATCGCATCTCTGCATGTCTGGCAGACATATCAGTGTGGATGACGGATCACCACCTCAAGCTGAACCTCGGCAAGACGGAGCTGCTCTTCCTCCCGGGGAAGGACTGCCCGTTCCATGATCTCGCCATCACGGTTGACAACTCCATTGTGTCCTCCTCCCAGAGTGCTAAGAACCTTGGCGTGATCCTGGACAACACCCTGTCGTTCTCGACTAACATCAAGGCGGTGACCCGTTCCTGTAGGTTCATGCTCTACAACATTCGCAGAGTACGACCCTGCCTCACACAGGAAGCGGCGCAGGTCCTAATCCAGGCACTTGTCATCTCCCGTCTGGATTACTGCAACTCGCTGCTGGCTGGGCTCCCTGCCTGTGCCATTAAACCCCTACAACTCATCCAGAACGCCGCAGCCCGTCTGGTGTTCAACCTTCCCAAGTTCTCTCACGTCACCCCGCTCCTCCGCTCTCTCCACTGGCTTCCAGTTGAAGCTCGCATCCGCTACAAGACCATGGTGCTTGCCTACGGAGCTGTGAGGGGAACGGCACCTCCGTACCTTCAGGCTCTGATCAGGCCCTACACCCAAACAAGGGCACTGCGTTCATCCACCTCTGGCCTGCTCGCCTCCCTACCTCTGAGGAAGTACAGTTCCCGCTCAGCCCAGTCAAAACTGTTCGCTGCTCTGGCACCCCAATGGTGGAACAAACTCCCTCACGACGCCAGGTCAGCGGAGTCAATCACCACCTTCCGGAGACACCTGAAACCCCACCTCTTTAAGGAATACCTAGGATAGGATAAAGTAATCCTTCTAACCCCCCCCCCCCCCCCCTTTAAAAGAGTTAGATGCACTATTGTAAAGTGGTTGTTCCACTGGATATCATAAGGTGAATGCACCAATTTGTAAGTCGCTCTGGATAAGAGCGTCTGCTAAATGACTTAAATGTAAATGTAATGTAAATGTAAATATCTGTGTTGACAGACATGGTGAGGTGGTAAAAGACAGAGAGAGACAGGAGATGCTGCTAGAGAGAACGTGACCCATAATGGCGAGGTTTAACCCCAGTAGAACTTCTCACCCCTCTGAATCCTGTCTATTATCTGACCCCTGCATCAACATTTCTGGTCTAGAATAGATAGAAAGGATCCTGAGGTCCACAACACAAAACCCCAGCATCAAAAGGTCTGAAATGATCAACATTGTCTTGTCCAAGTGAGCATTAATGTCAATTTATAAAAGTCCATAATGTCACCGGACTGAACAATACCCTCAATACCCTCTAACAGTGATGTTTACCTAATTGCACCCTTATCGCCATATACTGCACTGTAGCTTTCCATATCCTTAATTGGAGAGGAATCTAAAAGCCTCTCTGCGCCATGAATCATAACAGTGTCTGGTAGTTTCTCTGCTTGTTCAATGCAATCACTTTCATTTATTCAATAAACAAACAACGTTCTTCACTGGGTCCTCCATAACTCAGTCTCTCTAAGCTGTTGATGTTTCCCATGGCAGAGGAAAGAGAGCAGAAATCTAAAACAATTAATATGTTTACTTAACCTGCAGACCCTTGATTCATACCTTGATTGATTGAGTCAGGGGGCAATTATGTGATTCCAGCGGAGGGACATTTCAGAACCATGTAAACAAGCCATTACATCTGAGCCTTTCCTTCCTCTGAACAATCCAAAATAAATACAGGTCTAGTTAGCATTCTCCCCTCCCCGCAGACCCATATCCTGTTGGTCTTCCTGCCACTGCCCCGTAGGTACGTGTGTTGGGTTGCCCCTGGTCGTCGGTCTGTCTTTGGTTCATAACGACCTCCAGAACGACCTCTGGTGACCTCTGTAATGGGCAGGGCCGTGGGGGCTGTGGAGAACGGGCCCAGCCGTCAGGTCTGCTTAATGGCAGGGTAGATGGAGAACTGAGAGGAAGGAAGGAAGGAAGTAGCACATCTGAGAGAGTAGATGCTTCCCATGTGCCCTGAGTGTCTTCATCATGACATGGCCTAGACTGCAATACAAACACCAAAAAAAGCAATATTTTATTCTACTGCCATGACAAATAAGAGAAACCCAGAGATGATAAGACAAGATCTTATCTGAAGGAGGGGATCCGTCACAAAGATCAGAATTTGAATTTTGGAATTGAACCTGCCTCTGGTTTAGTAATTTATACTGAACAAAAGTATAATTGCAACATATAAAGTGCTGGTTCCATGTTTCATGAGCTGAAATAAAACATCCCAGAAATGTTCCATATGCACAATAAACTTATTTCTCAAAAAATAAATGTGTTTACATCCCTGTTAGTGAGCATTTCTACTTTGTCAAGATAATCCATCCACCTGACAGGTGTGGCATCTCAAGAAGCTGATTAAACAGCATGATCATTACACAGGTGCGCCTTGTAGTGGGGACTATAAAAGGCCACTCTAAAATGTGCAGTTTTGTCACACAACACAATGCCACAGATGTCTCAAGTTTTGAGGGACTGGGCAATTGGCATGCTGACTGCAGGAATGTCCACCAGAGCTGTTGCCAGAGAATTGAATGTTAATTTCTCTACCATAAGCCGCCTCGGTCGTTTTAGAGAATTTGGCAGTACGTACAACCAGACTAAAAACAGCAGACCAGCTGATACAACTGAGGAGTGTCTGTCTGTAATAAAGCACTTTGTGTCGAAAAACTCATTCTGATTGGCTGTAACTGTAACTCAGTGAAATCTTGAAATTGTTGCATGTTGCGTCTATAATTTTGTTCAATATAGTTTACATGACCATAAACTCTGAGGAACAAGTGTAGTGCAGCTGTCAGTCTTTGGTGTCCTCATCGCCAAACTCTAAAGTGGAATATATACAGACCTGTGTTTCTGACTTGGTACTGAACCTTTATGAAAACCATATCAACATGTTCTACATCCTAATCTCATGACAACCATATCAACTTGTTCTACATCCTAATGACAACCATATCAACAAGTTCTACATCCTAATCTAAAGACAACCAAATCAACTTGTTCTACATCCTAATCTAATGACAACCAAATCAACTTGTTCTACATCCTAATCTAATGACAACCATATCAACTTGTTCTACATCCTAATCTAAAGACAACCATATCAACTTGTTCTACATCCTAATCTAAAGACAACCATATCAACTTGTTCTACATCCTAATGACAACCATATCAACTTGTTCTACATCCTAATCTAATGACAACCATATCAACTTGTTCTACATCCTAATGACAACCATATCAACTTGTTCTACATCCTAATCTAATGACAACCATATCAACTTGTTCTACATCCTAAAGACAACCATATCAACTTGTTCTACATCCTAATCTAATGACAACCATATCAACTTGTTCTACATCCTAATGACAACCATATCAACATGTTCTACATCCTAATGACAACCATATCAACATGTTCTACATCCTAATCTAAAGACAACCATATCAACTTGTTCTACATCCTAATGACAACCATATCAACTTGTTCTACATCCTAATCTAATGACAACCATATCAACTTGTTCTACATCCTAATCTAAAGACAACCATATCAACTTGTTCTACATCCTAATCTAATGACAACCATATCAACTTGTTCTACATCCTAATCTAATGACAACCATATCAACTTGTTCTACATCCTAATAACAACCATATCAACAAGTTTTACATCCTAATAACAATCATATCAACTTGTTCTACATCCTAATCTAATGACAACCATATCAACTTGTTCTACATCCTAATCTAATGGCAACCATATCAACTTGTTCTACATCCTAATCTAATGACAACCATATCAACTTGTTCTACATCCTAATCTAATGACAACCATATCAACTTGTTCTACATCCTAATCTAATGACAACCATATCAACTTGTTCTACATCCTAATCTAATGGCAACCATATCAACTTGTTCTACATCCTAATCTAATGACAACCATATCAACTTGTTCTACATCCTAATCTAATGACAACCATATCAACTTGTTCTACATCCTAATCTAATGGCAACCATATCAACTTGTTCTACATCCTAATCTAATGACAACCATATCAACATGTTCTACATCCTAATGACAACCATATCAACTTGTTCTACATCCTAATCTAATGGCAACCATATCAACTTGTTCTACATCCTAATCTAATGACAACCATATCAACTTGTTCTACATCCTAAAGACAACCATATCAACTTGTTCTACATCCTAATCTAATGACAACCATATCAACTTGTTCTACATCCTAAAGACAACCATATCAACTTGTTCTACATCCTAATGACAACCATATCAACTTGTTCTACATCCTAATGACAACCATATCAACTTGTTCTACATCCTAATGACAACCATATCAACTTGTTCTACATCCTAATCTAATGACAACCATATCAACTTGTTCTACATCCTAATCTAATGACAACCATATCAACTTGTTCTACATCCTAATCTAATGACAACCATATCAACTTGTTCTACATCCTAATGACAACCATATCAACTTGTTCTACATCCTAATAACAATCATATCAACTTGTTCTACATCCTAATGACAACCATATCAACTTGTTCTACATCCTAATCTAATGACAACCATATCAACTTGTTCTACATCCTAATGACAACCATATCAACTTGTTCTACATCCTAATCTAATGACAACCATATCAACTTGTTCTACATCCTAATGACAACCATATCAACATGTTCTCCATCCTAATCTAATGACAACCATATCAACTTGTTCTACATCCTAATCTAATGACAACCATATTAACTTGTTCTACATCCTAATCTAATGACAACCATATCAACTTGTTCTACATCCTAATCTAATGACAACCATATCAACTTGTTCTACATCCTAATGACAACCATATCAACATGTTCTCCATCCTAATCTAATGACAACCATATTAACTTGTTCTACATCCTAATGACAACCATGTCAACTTGTTCTACATCCTAATGACAACCATATCAACTTGTTCTACATCCTAATCTAATGACAACCATATCAACTTGTTCTACATCCTAATCTAATGACAACCATATCAACTTGTTCTACATCCTAATCTAATGACAACCATATCAACTTGTTCTACATCCTAATCTAATGACAACCATATCAACTTGTTCTACATCCTAATGACAACCATATCAACTTGTTCTACATCCTAATAACAATCATATCAACTTGTTCTACATCCTAATGACAACCATATCAACTTGTTCTACATCCTAATCTAATGACAACCATATCAACTTGTTCTACATCCTAATGACAACCATATCAACTTGTTCTACATCCTAATCTAATGACAACCATATCAACTTGTTCTACATCCTAATGACAACCATATCAACTTGTTCTACATCCTAATCTAATGACAACCATATCAACATGTTCTCCATCCTAATCTAATGACAACCATATCAACTTGTTCTACATCCTAATGACAACCATATCAACTTGTTCTACATCCTAATCTAATGACAACCATATCAACATGTTCTCCATCCTAATCTAATGACAACCATATCAACTTGTTCTACATCCTAATGACTACCATATCAACTTGTTCTACATCCTAATCTAATGACAACCATATCAACTTGTTCTACATCCTAATCTAATGACAACCATATCAACTTGTTCTACATCCTAATCTAATGACAACCATATCAACTTGTTCTACATCCTAATCTAATGACAACCATGTCAACTTGTTCTACATCCTAATGACAACCATATCAACTTGTTCTACATCCTAATGACAACCATATCAACATGTTCTCCATCCTAATCTAATGACAACCATATCAACTTGTTCTACATCCTAATGACAACCATATCAACTTGTTCTACATCCTAATCTAATGACAACCATATCAACTTGTTCTACATCCTAATGACAACCATATCAACTAGTTCTACATCCTAATCTAATGACAACCATATCAACTTGTTCTGCATCCTAATGACAACCATATCAACTTGTTCTACATCCTAATGACAACCATATCAACTTGTTCTACATCCTAATGACAACCATATCAACTTGTTCTACATCCTAATGACAACCATATCAACTTGTTCTACATCCTAATGACAACCATATCAACATGTTCTACATCCTAATCTAATGACAACCATATCAACTTGTTCTACATCCTAATGACAACCATATCAACTTGTTCTACATCCTAATGACAACCATATCAACATGTTCTCCATCCTAATGACAACCATATCAACTTGTTCTACATCCTAATGACAACCATATCAACTTGTTCTACATCCTAATGACAACCATATCAACTTGTTCTACATCCTAATCTAATGACAACCATATCAACATGTTCTCCATCCTAATCTAAAGACAACCATATCAACTTGTTCTACATCCTAATGACAACCATATCAACATGTTCTACATCCTAATCTAATGACAACCATATCAACATGTTCTCCATCCTAATCTAATGACAACCATATCAACTTGTTCTACATCCTAATCTAATGACAACCATATCAACATGTTCTCCATCCTAATCTAATGACAACCATATCAACTTGTTCTACATCCTAATGACAACCATATCAACTTGTTCTACATCCTAATCTAATGACAACCATATCAACTTGTTCTACATCCTAATCTAATGACAACCATATTAACTTGTTCTACATCCTAATCTAAAGACAACCATATCAACTTGTTCTACATCCTAATCTAATGACAACCATATCAACTTGTTCTACATCCTAATCTAATGACAACCATATTAACTTGTTCTACATCCTAATCTAAAGACAACCATATCAACATGTTCTCCATCCTAATCTAATGACAACCATATCAACTTGTTCTACATCCTAAAGACAACCATATCAACTTGTTCTACATCCTAATCTAATGGCAACCATATCAACTTGTTCTACATCCTAATCTAATGGCAACCATATCAACTTGTTCTACATCCTAATCTAATGACAACCATATCAACATGTTCTACATCCTAATGACAACCATATCAACTTGTTCTACATCCTAATCTAATGACAACCATATCAACTTGTTCTACATCCTAATCTAATGACAACCATATCAACATGTTCTACATCCTAATGACAACCATATCAACTTGTTCTACATCCTAATGACAACCATATCAACTTGTTCTACATCCTAATCTAATGACAACCATATCAACTTGTTCTACATCCTAATCTAATGACAACCATATCAACATGTTCTACATCCTAATGACAACCATATCAACTTGTTCTACATCCTAATGACAACCATATCAACTTGTTCTACATCCTAATCTAATGACAACCATATCAACTTGTTCTACATCCTAATCTAATGACAACCATATCAACTTGTTCTACATCCTAATGACAACCATATCAACTTGTTCTACATCCTAATCTAATGACAACCATATCAACTTGTTCTACATCCTAATGACAACCATATCAACTTGTTCTACATCCTAATCTAATGACAACCATATCAACATGTTCTCCATCCTAATTTAATGACAACCATATCAACTTGTTCTACATCCTAATTTAATGACAACCATATCAACTTGTTCTACATCCTAATTTAATGACAACCATATCAACTTGTTCTACATCCTAATGACAACCATATCAACATGTTCTCCATCCTAATCTAATGACAACCATATCAACTTGTTCTACATCCTAATCTAATGACAACCATATCAACTTGTTCTACATCCTAATGACAACCATATCAACTTGTTCTACATCCTAATCTAATGACAACCATATCAACATGTTCTCCATCCTAATCTAATGACAACCATATCAATTTGTTCTACATCCTAATGACAACCATATCAACTTGTTCTACATCCTAATCTAATGACAACCATATCAACATGTTCTACATCCTAATCTAATGACAACCATATCAACTTGTTCTACATCCTAATGACAACCATATCAACTTGTTCTACATCCTAATCTAATGACAACCATATCAACTTGTTCTACATCCTAATCTAATGACAACCATATCAACTTGTTCTACATCCTAATGACAACCATATCAACTTGTTCTACATCCTAATCTAATGACAACCATATCAACTTGTTCTACATCCTAATCTAATGACAACCATATCAACTTGTTCTACATCCTAATGACAACCATATCAACTTGTTCTACATCCTAATGACAACCATATCAACTTGTTCTACATCCTAATCTAATGACAACCATATCAACATGTTCTCCATCCTAATCTAATGACAACCATATCAACTTGTTCTACATCCTAATCTAATGACAACCATATCAACATGTTCTCCATCCTAATCTAATGACAACCATATCAACATGTTCTACATCCTAATCTAATGACAACCATATCAACTTGTTCTACATCCTAATCTAATGACAACCATATCAACTTGTTCTACATCCTAATGACAACCATATCAACTTGTTCTACATCCTAATGACAACCATATCAACTTGTTCTACATCCTAATGACAACCATATCAACTTGTTCTACATCCTAATCTAATGACAACCATATCAACTTGTTCTACATCCTAATCTAATGACAACCATATCAACTTGTTCTACATCCTAATCTAATGACAACCATATCAACTTGTTCTACATCCTAATCTAATGACAACCATATCAACTTGTTCTACATCCTAATGACAACCATATTAACTTGTTCTACATCCTAATCTAATGACAACCATATCAACTTGTTCTACATCCTAATGACAACCATATTAACTTGTTCTACATCCTAATCTAATGACAACCATATCAACTTGTTCTACATCCTAATGACAACCATATCAACTTGTTCTACATCCTAATCTAATGACAACCATATCAACTTGTTCTACATCCTAATCTAATGACAACCATATCAACTTGTTCTACATCCTAATGACAACCATATCAACTTGTTCTACATCCTAATCTAATGACAACCATATCAACATGTTCTACATCCTAATCTAATGACAACCATATCAACTTGTTCTACATCCTAATCTAATGACAACCATATCAACTTGTTCTACATCCTAATCTAATGACAACCATATCAACTTGTTCTACATCCTAATGACAACCATATCAACTTGTTCTACATCCTAATCTAATGACAACCATATTAACTTGTTCTACATCCTAATCTAATGGCAACCATATCAACTTGTTCTACATCCTAATGACAACCATATCAACTTGTTCTACATCCTAATCTAATGACAACCATATCAACTTGTTCTACATCCTAATCTAATGACAACCATATTAACTTGTTCTACATCCTAATCTAATGGCAACCATATCAACTTGTTCTACATCCTAATGACAACCATATCAACTTGTTCTACATCCTAATCTAATGACAACCATATCAACATGTTCTCCATCCTAATCTAATGACAACCATATCAACTTGTTCTACATCCTAATGACAACCATATCAACTTGTTCTACATCCTAATCTAATGACAACCATATCAACTTGTTCTACATCCTAATCTAAAGACAACCATATCAACTTGTTCTACATCCTAATCTAATGACAACCATATCAACTTGTTCTACATCCTAATGACAACCATATCAACTTGTTCTACATCCTAATCTAATGACAACCATATCAACTTGTTCTACATCCTAATCTAAAGACAACCATATCAACATGTTCTCCATCCTAATCTAATGACAACCATATCAACTTGTTCTACATCCTAATGACAACCATATCAACTTGTTCTACATCCTAATCTAATGACAACCATATCAACATGTTCTACATCCTAATGACAACCATATCAACTTGTTCTACATCCTAATCTAATGACAACCATATCAACTTGTTCTACATCCTAATCTAAAGACAACCATATCAACTTGTTCTACATCCTAATCTAATGACAACCATATCAACTTGTTCTACATCCTAATCTAATGACAACCATATCAACATGTTCTACATCCTAATGACAACCATATCAACTTGTTCTACATCCTAATGACAACCATATCAACTTGTTCTACATCCTAATCTAATGACAACCATATTAACTTGTTCTACATCCTAATGACAACCATATTAACTTGTTCTACATCCTAATCTAATGACAACCATATCAACTTGTTCTACATCCTAATCTAATGACAACCATATCAACTTGTTCTACATCCTAATCTAATGACAACCATATCAACTTGTTCTACATCCTAATCTAATGACAACCATATCAACATGTTCTACATCCTAATGACAACCATATCAACTTGTTCTACATCCTAATCTAATGACAACCATATTAACTTGTTCTACATCCTAATGACAACCATATCAACTTGTTCTACATCCTAATGACAACCATATCAACTTGTTCTACATCCTAATGACAACCATATCAACTTGTTCTACATCCTAATGACAACCATATTAACTTGTTCTACATCCTAATGACAACCATATCAACTTGTTCTACATCCTAATGACAACCATATCAACTTGTTCTACATCCTAATCTAATGACAACCATATCAACTTGTTCTACATCCTAATCTAATGACAACCATATCAACTTGTTCTACATCCTAATCTAATGACAACCATATCAACTTGTTCTACATCCTAATCTAATGACAACCATATCAACTTGTTCTACATCCTAATCTAATGACAACCATATCAACTTGTTCTACATCCTAATCTAATGACAACCATATTAACTTGTTCTACATCCTAATCTAATGACAACCATATTAACTTGTTCTACATCCTAATGACAACCATATCAACTTGTTCTACATCCTAATAACAACCAAATCAACTTGTTCTACATCCTAATCTAATGACAACCATATCAACTTGTTCTACATCCTAATCTAAAGACAACCATATCAACTTGTTCTACATCCTAATCTAAAGACATCCATATCAACATGTTCTACATCCTAATGACAACCATATCAACTTGTTCTACATCCTAATCTAATGACAACCATATTAACTTGTTCTACATCCTAATGACAACCATATTAACTTGTTCTACATCCTAATGACAACCATATTAACTTGTTCTACATCCTAATCTAATGACAACCATATTAACTTGTTCTGCATCCTAATGACAACCATATCAACTTGTTCTACATCCTAATGACAACCATATCAACTTGTTCTACATCCTAATGACAACCATATCAACTTGTTCTACATCCTAATGACAACCATATTAACTTGTTCTACATCCTAATGACAACCATATCAACTTGTTCTACATCCTAATCTAATGACAACCATATCAACTTGTTCTACATCCTAATGACAACCATATCAACTTGTTCTACATCCTAATCTAATGACAACCATATCAACTTGTTCTACATCCTAATGACAACCATATTAACTTGTTCTACATCCTAATGACAACCATATTAACTTGTTCTACATCCTAATCTAATGACAACCATATTAACTTGTTCTGCATCCTAATGACAACCATATCAACTTGTTCTACATCCTAATCTAATGACAACCATATCAACTTGTTCTACATCCTAATGACAACCATATCAACTTGTTCTACATCCTAATCTAATGACAACCATATCAACTTGTTCTACATCCTAATCTAATGACAACCATATCAACTTGTTCTACATCCTAATCTAATGACAACCATATCAACTTGTTCTACATCCTAATCTAATGACAACCATATCAACTTGTTCTACATCCTAATTTAATGACAACCATATCAACTTGTTCTACATCCTAATGACAACCATATCAACTTGTTCTACATCCTAATCTAATGACAACCATATCAACTTGTTCTACATCCTAATCTAATGACAACCATATTGTGTGTGTGTGTGTGTGTGTGTGTGTGTGTGTGTGTGTGTGTGTGTGTGTGTGTGTGTGTGTGTGTGTGTGTGTGTGTGTGTGTGTGTGTGTGTGTGTGTGTGTGTGTGTGTGTGTGTGTGTGTGTGTGTGTGTGTGTGTGTGTGTGTGTGTTTAGAACAAGAAACGGTCACAGGAATATCACGACAAAAGACTCCAGTAACCAACTTGTCAAACACATGTTGGAGCAACCTTTCAAGTGATGTGGGTTAACCAATCATAAAGACATTATCAGGCAGGAATTCAACACTGTGATCAGCCCTGTCTTGATTTTGTCATGTTTCCCTCATTTCAAGAGGGACAATTGTGTAGTGTGTGTTTTCACAGCTTGGACTCAACCCTCGGTCAACCAGAAGAGGACAAATCCCTCTCAACCCGCAGCCAATCAGAACGTATGAATGTACTGTGAAGACAACACACTTCTCAGTGACACATGTTTCATTGAAACAGGCCCAGTTTGTGTAACATATAGATTGTTTATATCCATTGGCGACACTAGCTGTGTCAGCAGTAGAAGAAATAATACATCTCTCTGACATCACCAGCTTCATTGATTCATTGTCTCACTTGTGTTCATAGTAGTCCTACACCATCTCTTTATGGTCATTTAATAGTAGGTGATCTCTTATCATAACACGTATTGTATGTGTCACATATCCTTCCATTCATACAACAGGATATCCAATCAAGTTCTGACATTTGCTTAGGGGCATGTCCAATAATATAGGCCCACCAGGGATTCTAGCCAGCAACACTGCTCACATGACCTCCTCTCTAACTTTGGCCAGTGTTTCTGCTGCTCACACACTGTGTTTAATGTTATTTCCTGGGACTTGTAGCTCACCTGTCATATGGTTGAGTGAGGGACTCGGACCTGTTATAGCCGGCGCCTGAGGCTGTCGCCTGAGGCTGGGGCCCCTCCTCACCCTTACAGCAGGCTGGGCGACTCCTCACCCTTACAGCAGGCTGGGCGACTCCTCACTCTCTCAGCAGGCCGGCGGCGACTCCTCACCCTTACAGCAGGCTTGGGCGACTCCTCACCCTCACAGCAGCCTGGGCGACTCCTCACCTTTTCAGCAGGCTGGGGCGACTCCTCACCCTTACAGCAGGCTGGGGCGACTCCTCACCCTCACAGCAGGCTGGGCGACTCCTCACCCTTACAGCAGGCTGGGGAAACTCCTCACCCTAACAGCAGGCTGGGGCCACTCCTCACCCTCACAGCAGGCTGGGGCCACTCCTCACCCTCACAGCAGGCTGGGGCGACTCCTCACCCTCACAGCAGGCTGGGGCGACTCCTCACCCTCACAGCAGGCTGGGGCGATTCCTCACCCTCACAGCAGGCTGGGCGACTCCTCACCCTTACAGCAGGCTGGGCGACTCCTCACCCTCACAGCAGGCTGGGGCGACTCCTCACCCTCACAGCAGGCTGGGACGACTCCTCACCCTCACAGCAGGCTGGGGCGACTCCTCACCCTCACAGCAGGCTGGGGCGACTCCTCACCCTCACAGCAGGCTGGGGAGACTCCTCAGCCTCACAGCAGGCTTGGGCGACTCCTCACCCTCACAACAGGCTGGGGTGACTCCTCACCCTTACAGCAGGCTGGGACCCCTCCTCACCCTTACAGCAGGCTGGGACCCCTCCTCACCCTTACAGCAGGCTGGGACCCCTCCTCACCCTTACAGCCAGCTGGGGCCCCTCCTCACCCTTACAGCAGGCTGGGGCCCCTCCTCACCCTTACAGCAGGCTGGGGCCCCTCCTCACCCTTACAGCAGGCTGGGACCCCTCCTCACCCTTACAGCAGGCTGGGACCCCTCCTCACCCTTACAGCCAGCTGGGGCCCCTCCTCACCCTTACAGCAGACTGGGGCCTCTCCTCACCCTTACAGCTGGGCCATTGACCAACAGACTAACAACAATTATCCTACCACCATGGCGTGGCTCGAAGCTGCAGAGAAGATAAACAGGGAGAGCGAGAGAAAGCGAGGGAGAGAGAGAGATAGAGAATGAGAGAGCGAGAGGGACAGTAGGGAGAGAGGGAGAGAGAAAGAGAGCGGTATGGAGTGGTTACAAGATGAGACGTGTTGACTTTGAGTCATTATCAGTCTCCCCTCCAGCCACAATAATCAAGATCAGAGGTAGTGGTGTATTCTATCAGGGCTGCTCACTGACCTACAATGTCAGAGATACAGATGAGTCAGTCACACTCACCTGGAGAGAGAAAGCAAGATACAGAGAGAGAGAGAGCGGGATGCAGAGAGAATGAGCGAGACACAGAGAGAGATACAGAGAGAGAGAGAGTGAGATACAGAGAGAATGAGTGCGAGATACAGAGAGAGATACAGAGAAAGATAGAGAGAGAGACAGAAACAGAGAGAGATACAGAGAGAGAGAGAGATATACAGAGAGAGACAGAGAGAGACAGGAACACATAGAGACAGAGAGAGAGAGACAGTTTAGTTCAAGTATGATCCAGGAAGTTGCGTTTCGTTAGGAGAGATGAGGTCCAACTTGAACTTGAGATCTGTCACACTAAATGAAACATCTGCTGTCACTAGCACACACACTGTACAGTACGCCTTAGAGATTACAGTTTTACAGCACAATATCAGCCATAAATATGTTGGACTGGACTGGGCTGCCTGATGTGAATTACTGCAGTGAGCAGAGATCACATCTTTGTGCTCTGCTCTCACCTGATCTGAAAAGGCCATCAGCCATCAGGCTGCCCCCAGACTGGGGGCACCTCCAAGCCTCAGCAGAGCCTTGTAAACCTGTTCTCCAGGAGACATGGTGTTTACGATAGACCTGGGAGAGAGGTCCACACCTGGAAACCATTCATATCCCTCCCTTCTCTCTAAAAATGTGTGTGTGTGTGTGTCTGTGTCTGTGTCTGTGTGTGTGTGTGTGTGTGTGTGTGTGTGTGTGTGTGTGTGTGTGTGTGTGTGTGTGTGTGTGTGTGTGTGTGTGTGTGTGTGTGTGTGTGTGTGTGTGTATGTATGTATGTGAGTGTATATGTGTGTGTGTAGTGTCTAAAAACAGAATGTAGGCCTACATGTGTGTGTATTTGTGTGTCGTGTATATGTTTATGACACCTATCCCTGTGACATCTGTGAAAGGAAACCCTCGTTGACCCCATTCAACTCTCCACCCTTGTCGTCAGTCGAGCATCATAATAACCCTGTCAGACAGCTCCTCCAGTCTATTTGCTGTTAGAAACGGAGGTGACGGCTAGCGTGTGTTTGTTTATTTCCCCAGTGCTTTGGGTATCCTCAACACAAAATAGCTGTTTAGGCGTTTTGGATGCACTCTCTAACCTGTGTATGTAATCTAGGCCCCAAAACTCCCACAATGATATGAGTGATGGAAACCTACATAACCGTAACACATCCTGTTACAGGAGAACTTTCCTGCAATGAAGGAAGTTTTAACTTCGTAGAGTATTTGAGGTTTAAAAAGGCATCTGAAGTTTGTAATTTCCACTGAAATATTTGACTTTATTTTACCTTACGAGAAATGTATCAACCCCTCCAACAATCTCCATTAATTATAATCCACGTAATAAGTCACATTTCCTGTTGCTCAAATTAAGATACTACATCTGTATACCATGATTTCTTCTTTGAATTTCTACAAACAGTGGTTTGTAAGTTTGTTGATTTATCACACATGGAAATATTCACATATGGGCAAAATGATGAAAATAGTAGTTTGTTTGTCCAGATAATGATGATGAATGACCAAACGTCCTGTGGAGCAGGTGTCTGCAGCACAGACCTGCAGGTTCTCTCACCAGGCTTTGGGGAGCCCTGCTCTGCTCTGGTTCCTGAGATGGTTCCATGTGGATACAGAGCCCATTAACCCCAGTATGACCTCCACCTCTCCTGCCCCATAACTCCCAGTTACAGTAACTAGGCCCTGGCCTCCATGCTCTCTATGGAAACATACCTGAGTGTGAGCTCTCCATCACTCTTTCATTTATCCCTGAATCACTCTCTCACTTTTCTTCCCCCCTCTCTTTCTTTATAGACTGACCCATCGCAACGGACACTCTTTCGTTGGGTCCATTTTAAACTGAGATTTTATCAAACATAATATTCTAGATTCTCACAGGAGATATCATCTGAGATATCAAAACAAAATACAGAGTAGAGTAGAAGATATATCATACTGTGAACAGAGCCTATACATCAAGCCATAGTACACACCATGGGCCTTCACTGTGATAAATATTCACCAGACCTTAACAATGTTTAAAGATGGTACAAAAAGAATACTTTTCACTGGTTATCCCAGTGGGACTTAGATGCATTGGATGTATAAAGTAAAAAGCTTATCTTTGGACACATTATTTATCAGGGGATCAACTCAGTCTCTGATTGAATAAGTGTTTTCATTAAGACAGAGGGCCTCCCTCCTCAGTGCGTAATGAGAAGCAGACCAGTGAAGAAACTGAAGCCTCCAGGACTGCTCTACTGTACGAGACTCAGTGCACGCACGCTCACACACACATCTGACAACAATCTGTCCTGTTTCAGCTCTACTGTCCTGACAGCAAGTTTCAGTGTTTACAGGGAAAGATAGAGAGGGAGACAGAGAGAGAGAGAGAGAGAGAGAGAGAGAGAGAGAGAGAGAGAGAGAGAGAGAGAGAGAGAGAGAGAGAGAGAGAGAGAGAGAGAGAGAGAGAGAGAGAGAGAGAGAGAGAGAGAGAGAGATGGAGAGAGAGCCACAGACAGAGAGAGACACTCATCTCTACCCCATAGATTGAGACACTTAACTCAGAGACAAAGAGGTCCAGACCCTCCGCGGGGAGCCGTTCACTGCATGGAACAGAGACACAGAGAAAATGGAATGTGTGTGCATGAATGAATGCATGTGTATGGCAGATTGAAACACATATCAATACATCTAAGTGACCAGCTGTGCAGCGACACACACACACACACACACACACACACACACACACACACACACACACACACACACACACACACACACACACACACACACACACACACACACACACACACACACACACACACACACACACACACACACACACACACACACACACACACACACACACACACACACACACACCACAGCATCATAAACCCTAAAGGGTGTCTATTCAGGCTCATTAGTGGTCAGGTGGGGGGGGGGACTAAAAGGAAAGGGGCACAAGCCATTACAGGAAATACCTGCATCTCACTCCGCAGCCCACCACTCTATTCCACCTCCCCCATCCTCTATCCTCTCACCCATCACATTCACGTAGAAGAACCTCTATACCATCTCCTTAAAAGCTCTCTCTGCCGTATCAGAAATCAACATTGATGAGATTAGAGAGAGAGTGGTGGGCAGACAGGCCTGCAGTAGGGGGAGAGGGGTGTAGGTGCCTGCAGTGGGGAGAGAGGGTGTGTGGTGGCCTGCAGTGGGAAGAGAAGGGTGGGGGGCCTGCAGCGGGGAGAGAGGAGTGGGGGCCTGCAGCGGAGAGAGAGGGGTGGGGGCCTGCAGCGGAGAGAGAGGGGTTGGGGCCTGCAGCGGGGAGAGAGGGTGTGTGTAGACCTGCAACGGGGAGAGAGGGGTGGGGGCCTGCAGCAGAGAGGGAGGGGTGGGGGCCTGCAGCGGAGAGAGAGGGTGGGGGCCTGCAGTGGGAGAGAGGGGTGGGGGCCTGCAGTGGGGAGAGAGGGGTGGGGGCCTGCAGTGGCAGAGAGGGGTGGGGGCCTGCAGCGGAGAGAGGAGTGGGGGCCTGCAGTGGGGAGAGAGGGTCTGCAGTTGGGAGAGAGGGGTGGGGGCCTGCAACGGGGAGAGAGGGGTGGGGGCCTGCAGTGGGGAGAGAGGGGTGGGGGCCTGCAGTGGGGAGAGAGGGGTGGGGGCCTGCAGTGGGGAGAGAGGGGGGGGGCTGCAGTGGGGAGAGAGGGGTGGGGGTCTGCAGTGGGGAGAGAGGGGTGGGGGCCTGCAGTGGAGAGAGAGGGGTGGGGGCTTGCAGTGGGGAGAGAGGGGTGGGGGCCTGCAGTGGGGAGAGAGGGGTGGGGGTCTGCAGTGGGGAGAGAGGGTGGGGGTCTGCAGTGGGGAGAGAGGGTGGGGGCCTGCAGTGGGGAGAGAGGGGTGGGGGCCTGCAGTGGGGAGAGAGGGGTGGGGGCCTGCAGTGGGGAGAGAGGGTGGGGGCCTGCAGTGGGGAGAGAGGGTGGGGGCCTGCAGTGGTGAGAGAGGGTGGGGGCCTGCAGTAGGGAGAGAGGGGTGGGGGTCTGCAGTGGGGAGAGAGGGGTAAGGGGGTCTGAGGAGAAAACTGCAGCAGTGACTCAGCCTCAACACTCCAGTGAGTAACACAGGCTTGCCAGCCCTATAATCAGTACAACAAGGGTGTGGGCTGAGTTAGAAAGAGGGATGACAGAAACAGCCACAGACACAGAGGAATCAGTCAAATGTCCTACAATGAGTCTTATGATGGCTATTATGGTCTAAAGAGTTACAGTATACAGATGTGATGCTCATCCACAGAATAATAGGAGAGAAGTGGGCATGAAAACCAATACAGTACTTGACTCAGAAGGGAGTAACTGTATGTGTCTCTGTGTGTCACAATGGTCTCTGGCAAATGAATCGTATAAAGTGAATTGGAGTGGTGCCATGTGGTCCACATACAGCGCATTCAGAAAGTATTCAGACCCCTTGACTTTTCCCACATTTTGTTACGTTACAGCCTTATTCTAACATTTATTAAATCGTAATTTAAACAAAAAAAATCCCCCCTTTTTTTCCCTCATTAATCCACACACAATATTCTGAATCAGGCCTCTTTTCTTTAGTTCCGATCTCTCAGTCACGCTCGGCATCGGTCATCATAATATCACACAACAGAGTCTGGGAGAGAGTACACAGAACAGCCCTTTCTTCCCACCAATCCTAAAGGGGAAAGCCGGGTGCCAACGCAGCATTGTTCCTAATCCCGAAACAAAGACAGTGAGGAACAGGGGTTTCATTTAAAAAGGACCCAAGTGGCCATGCTTATAGATGATAAACACACTGATACACACAGAGACACCACACAGCCAGCGGCATTTCATCCCTCACCACGGACTGTCCTGCCACAGCATCCCACGGTCGGAGGGCTAGAGTTGAGGTGGGTAGGAGGGACTCAGGATTATTGGGACAACGGATTGGAAACATCTGTAATGCTGTTTCACACGTGTCTCCACTGTACATGCAAGAGTAGAAGTATGTGCGTGATAATGTACTGCGCTATACTGCATGATGTGGTCCACCAAAGAGTGTGTGTGTGTGTGAATGTGACTTATATCAATCTGTCTTTTAGAATAAATGAACATAAGTGAGGGAGAGCTGGTACAGTAAAATGGTGAGGAAAGGGAGTGGCTGCATCCTCCTCTCTTCCATGAATAATAAACAGACAAACAAACCCCCTAATTCTCTCTCACCGCTGCCTGCCCCTGCTTGGCTGTAGTGCTGCCAGCCTGGTGCTAGTGGTGCCAGCATCGCACTGTGATGAATGATCCAGCTCTGCAGCTGAGGGCTGGCAGTAGCCCAGGGTGACTCACCATGCCTCTCTACCTACGGGCACTGTGCCCCCCTCCCCACGCCTACGTTGCCTGGCCCCGGGCATCTGCACCCCCTATTCCCCCGGCAGATTAGTCAGAGAGACCGCTCTGAAGGAAGAAAGAATAAAGGAAAGAGGAAATTCATGAAATAAAAGTGCAGCCAGCCATCAGGAGCCTGCTGAGCATACACTGATGGCACACCTGATATGATTTAGGGGTTTTAATCTAGGAAAGGAACTATGCTTTTTATCTTTTCTTCTCTTTTTGGCAGGTGACATTTTTGACCTTTTTCCTTTCTAATCGTTTTAAGCACACCCTGTCAGAGAGGAGTGGCTAACTGGCACGTTGGAGGAAACAGGGAGGATGGGGTAGACACGTGTGTGTGTGAGAGAGAGAGAGCTGGTTAAAGGACTAATGTTAACACCTGTCTTTGTGCTGAGCCTGACACCAGTCTGTTGTACTCCCTCCCTCCCTCCCTCCCTCCCTCCCTCCCTCCCTCCCCACACACACACACACACACACACACACACACACACACACACACACACACACACACACACACACACACACACACACACACACACACACACACACACACACACACACACACACACACACACACACACACACACACACACACACACACACACACACACACACACACACACACACACACACACACACTCTAAGTGTCAAGCTAGACTGGGTGACCTCTTCCACATGTCTAAGATTATGAAACAGGTTTTGAGAGACTGACTGTGGAGGAGGAATGTTCATTATGTCTGTGTTGACTGAATGACCCTTATGTCTGAACTATGACACATCTGAAGCCTGTTGGAGAGGAGGAAGCTGGTCCATCCCGATGTCTCAGTGTGTTTCATTCTAAGGCTGTGGGTCATTCAGCTGGTCTACGTGGTCCATAACATGTCTCAGTGTGTTTCATTCTCAGGTTATGGGTCATTCAGCTGGTCTACGTGGTCCATAACATGTCTCAGTGTGTTTCATTCTCAGGTTATGGGTCATTCAGCTGGTCTACGTGGTCCATAACATGTCTCAGTGTGTTTAATTCTCAGGTTATGGGTCATTCAGCTGGCCTACATGGTCCATAACATGTCTCAGTGTGTTCCATTCTAAGGCTGTGGGTCATTCAGCTGGTCTACATGGTCCATAACATGTCTCAGTGTGTTTCATTCTCAGGTTATGGGTCATTCAGCTGGTCTACGTGGTCCATAACATGTCTCAGTGTGTTTCATTCTCAGGTTATGGGTCATTCAGCTGGTCTACGTGGTCCATAACATGTCTCAGTGTGTTTCATTCTAAGGCTGTGGGTCATTCAGCTGGTCTACATGGTCCATAACATGCCTCAGTGTGTTTCATTCTCAGGTTATGGGTCATTCAGCTGGTCTACGTGGTCCATAACATGTCTCAGTGTGTTTCATTCTAAGGCTGTGGGTCATTCAGCTGGCCTACATGGTCCATAACATGTCTCAGTGTGTTTCATTCTAAGCTTATGGGTCATTCAGCTGGCCTACATGGTCCATAACATGCCTCAGTGTGTTTCATTCTCAGGTTATGGGTCATTCAGCTGGTCTACATGGTCCATAACATGTCTCAGTGTGTTTCATTCTAAGGCTGTGGGTCATTCAGCTGGTCTACATGGTCCATAACATGTCTCAGTGTGTTTCATTCTCAGGTTATGGGTCATTCAGCTGGTCTACGTGGTCCATAACATGTCTCAGTGTGTTTCATTCTAAGGCTGTGGGTCATTCAGCTGGTCTACGTGGTCCATAACATGTCTCAGTGTGTTTCATTCTAAGCTTATGGGTCATTCAGCTGGCCTACATGGTCCATAACATGCCTCAGTGTGTTTCATTCTCAGGTTATGGGTCATTCAGCTGGTCTACATGGTCCATAACATGTCTCAGTGTGTTTCATTCTCAGGTTATGGGTCATTCAGCTGGTCTACGTGGTCCATAACATGTCTCAGTGTGTTTCATTCTAAGGCTGTGGGTCATTCAGCTGGTCTACGTGGTCCATAACATGTCTCAGTGTGTTTCATTCTCAGGTTATGGGTCATTCAGCTGGTCTACGTGGTCCATAACATGTCTCAGTGTGTTTCATTCTCAGGTTATGGGTCATTCAGCTGGTCTACGTGGTCCATAACATGTCTCAGTGTGTTTCATTCTCAGGTTATGGGTCATTCTGCTGGTCTACGTGGTCCATAACATGTCTCAGTGTGTTTCATTCTCAGGTTATGGGTCATTCAGCTGGTCTACATGGTCCATAACATGTCTCAGTGTGTTTCATTCTCAGGTTATGGGTCATTCAGCTGGTCTACGTGGTCCATAACATGTCTCAGTGTGTTTCATTCTCAGGTTATGGGTCATTCAGCTGGTCTACATGGTCCATAACATGTCTCAGTGTGTTTCATTCTCAGGTTATGGGTCATTCAGCTGGTCTACGTGGTCCATAACATGTCTCAGTGTGTTTCATTCTAAGGCTGTGGGTCATTCAGCTGGTCTACGTGGTCCATAACATGTCTCAGTGTGTTTCATTCTCAGGTTATGGGTCATTCAGCTGGTCTACGTGGTCCATAACATGTCTCAGTGTGTTTCATTCTAAGGCTGTGGGTCATTCAGCTGGCCTACATGGTCCATAACATGTCTCAGTGTGTTTCATTCTAAGCTTATGGGTCATTCAGCTGGCCTACATGGTCCATAACATGCCTCAGTGTGTTTCATTCTCAGGTTATGGGTCATTCAGCTGGTCTACATGGTCCATAACATGTCTCAGTGTGTTTCATTCTAAGGCTGTGGGTCATTCAGCTGGTCTACATGGTCCATAACATGTCTCAGTGTGTTTCATTCTCAGGTTATGGGTCATTCAGCTGGTCTACGTGGTCCATAACATGTCTCAGTGTGTTTCATTCTAAGGCTGTGGGTCATTCAGCTGGTCTACGTGGTCCATAACATGTCTCAGTGTGTTTCATTCTAAGCTTATGGGTCATTCAGCTGGCCTACATGGTCCATAACATGCCTCAGTGTGTTTCATTCTCAGGTTATGGGTCATTCAGCTGGTCTACATGGTCCATAACATGTCTCAGTGTGTTTCATTCTCAGGTTATGGGTAATTCAGCTGGTCTACGTGGTCCATAACATGTCTCAGTGTGTTTCATTCTCAGGTTATGGGTCATTCAGCTGGTCTACATGGTCCATAACATGTCTCAGTGTGTTTCATTCTAAGGCTGTGGGTCATTCAGCTGGCCTACATGGTCCATAACATGTCTCAGTGTGTTTCATTCTAAGGCTGTGGGTCATTCAGCTGGTCTACGTGGTCCATAACATGTCTCAGTGTGTTTCATTCTCAGGTTATGGGTCATTCAGCTGGTCTACGTGGTCCATAACATGTCTCAGTGTGTTTCATTCTCAGGTTATGGGTCATTCAGCTGGTCTACGTGGTCCATAACATGTCTCAGTGTGTTTCATTCTCAGGTTATGGGTCATTCTGCTGGTCTACGTGGTCCATAACATGTCTCAGTGTGTTTCATTCTCAGGTTATGGGTCATTCAGCTGGTCTACATGGTCCATAACATGTCTCAGTGTGTTTCATTCTCAGGTTATGGGTCATTCAGCTGGTCTACGTGGTCCATAACATGTCTCAGTGTGTTTCATTCTCAGGTTATGGGTCATTCAGCTGGTCTACGTGGTCCATAACATGTCTCAGTGTGTTTCATTCTCAGGTTATGGGTTATTCAGCTGGTCTACATGGTCCATAACATGTCTCAGTGTGTTTCATTCTCAGGTTATGGGTCATTCAGCTGGTCTACGTGGTCCATAACATGTCTCAGTGTGTTTCATTCTCAGGTTATGGGTCATTCAGCTGGCCTACATGGTCCATAACATGTCTCAGTGTGTTTAATTCTCAGGTTATGGGTCATTCAGCTGGTCTACGTGGTCCATAACATGTCTCAGTGTGTTTCATTCTAAGGTTATGGGTCATTCAGCTGGTCTACATGGTCCATAACATGTCTCAGTGTGTTTCATTCTCAGGTTATGGGTCATTCAGCTGGTCTACGTGGTCCATAACATGTCTCAGTGTGTTTCATTCTCAGGTTATGGGTCATTCAGCTGGTCTACATGGTCCATAACATGTCTCAGTGTGTTTCATTCTCAGGTTATGGGTCATTCAGCTGGCCTACGTGGTCCATAACATGTCTCAGTGTGTTTCATTCTCAGGTTATGGATCATTCAGCTGGCCTACATGGTCCATAACATGTCTCAGTGTGTTTAATTCTCAGGTTATGGGTCATTCAGCTGGTCTACGTGGTCCATAACATGTCTCAGTGTGTTTCATTCTAAGGTTATGGGTCATTCAGCTGGTCTACATGGTCCATAACATGTCTCAGTGTGTTTCATTCTCAGGTTATGGGTCATTCAGCTGGTCTACGTGGTCCATAACATGTCTCAGTGTGTTTCATTCTAAGGTTATGGGTCATTCAGCTGGTCTACGTGGTCCATAACATACACTTGGTTAGCAGATTATTTCCTTTCCTTCACACAGCCCCTCTTTCTCAAACCCCCACATGCACGTATGTACCAGCGTTCTCACACATCAAAACAGGCATGGAGGCACATTGTTTACTACAAAACAATTATGGCAAGTCGAAGTTGACAGCCAGGCTTGGACCAAGGTAAATTAATATTTTAAGAAAACCAGGCAGTTGTGTGTGTGTGTGTGTGTGTGTGTGTGTGTGTGTGTGTGTGTGTGTGTGTGTGTGTGTGTGTGTGTGTGTGTGTGTGTGTGTGTGTGTGTGTGTGTGTGTGTGTGTGTGTGTGTGTTTGTGTGTGTGTGTGTGACAGAGTGGGTTACCTTAATTAAGAAGTCTACGTCTGGTAAAGAGACATATTTTGTGTACAGGAGGTGAGAATGAGTGAGTCGGTGCCAAAGTATGTGTGTCTATAGGAGAGTGTGTATATGTGTGTCTATAGGAGAGTGTGTATATGTGTGTCTATAGGAGAGTGTGTATATGTGTGTCTATAGGAGAGTGTGTATATGTGTGTCTATAGGAGAGTGTGTATATGTGTGTGTATATGTGTGTCTATAGGAGAGTGTGTATATTTGTGTCTATAGGAGAGTGTGTATATGTGTGTCTATAGGAGTGTGTATATTTGTGTCTATAGGAGAGTGTGTATATTTGTGTCTATAGGAGAGTGTGTATATGTGTGTCTATAGGAGAGTGTGTATATGTGTGTCTATAGGAGAGTGTGTATATGTGTGTCTATAGGAGAGTGTGTATATTTGCCTTGTCGTTTGATCCATCATGTTCAGATCTGCCTGCGAGCCAGATTGTCCCGGCCACCTTAACACAGAAAAATAAACCTTGGAAATGAGTAAATCATTTATTTTCCTCCAAGCCCTTTGAGTTCTCCAATGACCCGTGTCAGAGTGCAGAGCCCTGTTGAGTTAGAGCTCCTCTCTCTCTCTCCTATCCCCTCCTCTTCTCTTCTCTCTCTCCCCTCCTCTTCTCTTCTCTCTCTCCCCTCTTCTCTTCTCCCCTCCTCTCTTCTCTTCTCCCCTCCTCTCTTCTCTTCTCCGCTCCTCTCTTCTCTTCTCCCCTCCTCTCTTCTCTTCTCCCCTCCTCTCTTCTCTTCTCCCCTCCTCTCTTCTCTTCTCCCCTCCTCTCTTCTCTTCTCCCCTCCTCTCTTCTCCCCTCCTCTCTTCTCTTCTCCTCTCTTCTCTTCTCCCCACCTCTCTTCTCTTCTCCCCTCCTCTCTTCTCTTCTCCCCTCCTCTCTTCTCTTCTCCCCTCCCCTCCTCTCTTCTCTTCTCTTCTCCCCTCCTCTCTTCTCTTCTCCCCTCCTCTCTTCTCTTCTCCCCTCCTCTCTTCTCTTCTCCCCTCCTCTCTTCTCTTCTCCCCTCCTCTCTTCTCTTCTCGCCTCCTATCCTCTCTTGCCTCCTATCCTCTCTTGCCTCCTATCCTCTCTTGCCTCCTATCCTCTCTTGCCTCCTATCCTCTCTTGCCTCCTATCCTCTCTTGCCTCCTATCCTCTCTTGCCTCCTATCCTCTCTTGCCTCCTATCCTCTCTTGCCTCCTATCCTCTCTTGCCTCCCATCCTCTCTTGCCTCCCATCCTCTCTTCCCTCTGCTCTCCTCTCCCTCCTCTCTCCCCTCATAGCAGCAACAGCAGCAGATCCATCTGAGAGCATTTACACCCCGTACATTCCCCAAACCTGGGAGACGTTAAATCACAGCCCCCTGACAATGTGCAATCATGCTGAAAATAACGTCCCCTAGGTTTTGATTGTGAATGATTTCCAGAACATACAAATCAAATGACGAGAGAGTATGATATACAACTAAAAGCGGAGAGACACATTAAATATAAGTGCATTAGGGGAGAGTGGGCTACGTCTTGTTGGCTGAAATCGGAGCCTTCCATAAACTGGACCTCCTTTCACTTAATACAGTAAGTCACTGCCTCTACAGTAAATTAGCACCAAACACTTAATTAACCCAATCTGCTAAATTACCTCGCAAATCAAGTAGGCTCATTCCCCATGCTAATGCAAATAAATTATATATTAATCGAAGGGCAAAGGTCAAGGTTACCTCATCCCTGTAGTGAATGGGCTTCATTGCCTGTCTAACCCCTGTCTATAAATAACGACAGCCCACGTTGAGCAGCAAAGAAACTAGGGGACTGACACTCAACATCCTTGGTCTCTCTTGTGAGAAAGTCATTTCAAATGAATGAGTCGTGTGAATGAGAGTGTATGTGTGCATTCCTGAAGATCTGACTGAAGCTCCAATGAGACTGGCTGTGAGAGCTGTGAGAGAGTTGGAGCAGCAGGGGGTGCTGATTGGCTAACCCGATGTGAAAGGTTGAAGCAGGCTGTTTATTTAGGGATCAATTCCCTCCTATTCCCCAAGACAAGCCTGCATGGGACACATGGAAACAATAAAACCTGGGAGTCATACAGTATCACCATACAGAATACAGACTACATGGAGAGAGAGAGTCATACAGTATCACCATACAGAATACACTGACTACATGGAGAGAGAGAGAGTCATACAGTATCACCATACAGAATACACTGACTACATGGAGAGAGAGTCATACAGTATCACCATACAGAATACACTGACTACATGGAGAGAGAGAGTCATACAGTATCACCATACAGAATACACTGACTACATGGAGAGAGAGAGTCATACAGTATCACCATACAGAATACACTGACTACATGGAGAGAGAGAGTCATACAGTATCACCATACAGAATACAGACTACATGGAGAGAGAGAGTCATACAGTATCACCATACAGAATACAGACTACATGGAGAGAGAGAGTCATACAGTATCACCATACAGAATACACTGACTACATGGAGAGAGAGAGAGTCATACAGTATCACCATACAGAATACACTGACTACATGGAGAGAGAGAGTCATACAGTATCACCATACAGAATACACTGACTACATGGAGAGAGAGAGTCATACAGTATCACCATACAGAATACACTGACTACATGGAGAGAGAGAGTCATACAGTATCACCATACAGAATACACTGACTACATGGAGAGAGAGAGTCATACAGTATCACCATACAGAATACACTGACTACATGGAGAGAGAGAGAGTCATACAGTATCACCATACAGAATACACTGACTACATGGAGAGAGAGAGAGTCATACAGTATCACCATACAGAATACACTGACTACATGGATAGAGAGAGAGTCATACAGTATCACCATACAGAATACACTGACTACATGGAGAGAGAGAGAGTCATACAGTATCACCATACAGAATACACTGACTACATGGAGAGAGAGTCATACATTATCACCATACAGAATACACTGACTACATGGAGAGAGAGTCATACAGTATCACCATACAGAATACACTGACTACATGGAGAGAGAGTCATACAGTATCACCATACAGAATACACTGACTACATGGAGAGAGAGAGTCATACAGTATCACCATACAGAATACACTGACTACATGGAGAGAGAGTCATACAGTATCACCATACAGAATACACTGACTACATGGAGAGAGAGAGTCATACAGTATCACCATACAGAATACAGACTACATGGAGAGAGAGAGTCATACAGTATCACCATACAGAATACAGACTACATGGAGAGAGAGAGAGTCATACAGTATCACCATACAGAATACACTGACTACATGGAGAGAGAGAGTCATACAGTATCACCATACAGAATACAGACTACATGGAGAGAGAGAGTCATACAGTATCACCATACAGAATACAGACTACATGGAGAGAGAGAGAGTCATACAGTATCACCATACAGAATACACTGACTACATGGAGAGAGAGAGTCATACAGTATCACCATACAGAATACAGACTACATGGAGAGAGAGAGTCATACAGTATCACCATACAGAATACACTGACTACATGGAGAGAGAGAGTCATACAGTATCACCATACAGAATACACTGACTACATGGAGAGAGAGAGTCATACAGTATCACCATACAGAATACACTGACTACATGGACAGAGAGATATTACCCATAATACCCCATATGCCCCCCTAGGCACAACTATGACAACATAACCAACAAAAACGGGTCACAACTTCGAGGGGACTCCTATGGTAGGTTCACCTATAGCTCATCTCTTGGCAGTAGCACTGTAGACTACTTTATCACTGACCTCAACCCAGAGTCTCTCAGAGCGTTCACAGTCAGCCCACTGACACCCCTATCAGACCACAGCAAAATCACAGTCTACTTGAACAGAGCAATACTCAATCATGAGGCATCAAAGCCAAAGGAACTGAGTAACATTAAGAAATGCTATAGATGGAAGGAATGCAGTTTGGAAACCTACCAAAAAACAATTAGGCAACAGCAAATTCAATCCCTTTTAGACAACTTCCTGGGTAAAATGTTCCACTGCAATAGTGAAGGTGTAAACTTGGCAGTAGAAAATCTTAACAGTATATTTGACCTCTCAGCTTCCCTATCAAATCTAAAAATCTCAAATAGAAAACCGAAGAAAATGAACAACAATGACAAATGGTTTGATAAAGAATGCAAAAATCTAAGAAATAAATTGAGGAACCTGTCCAACCAAAAACATAGAGACCCGGAAAACCTGAGTCTACGCCTTCACTATGGTGAATCACTAAAACAATACAGAAATACACTACGGAAAAAGAAGGAACAGCACGTCAGAAATCAGCTCAATGTAATTGAAGACTCCATAGACTCTAACCAATTCTGGGAAAATTGGAAAACACTAAACAAACAACAACACGAAGAATTATCTATCCAAAATGGAGATGTATGGGTAAACCACTTCTCCAATCTTTTTGGCTCTATAACAAAGAATAAAGAACAAAAACATATACATGATCAAATACAAATCCTAGAATCAACTATTAAAGACTACCAGAACCCACTGGATTCTCCAATTACCTTGAATGAGTTACAGGACAAAATAAAAACCCTCCAACCCAAAAAGGCCTGTGGTGTTGATGGTATCCTTAATGAAATGATCAAATATACAGACAACAAATTCCAATTGGCTATACTAAAACTCTTTAACATCGTCCTTAGCTCTGGCATCTTCCCCAATATTTGGAACCAAGGACTGATCACCCCAATCCACAAAAGTGGAGACAAATTTGACCCCAATAACTACCGTGGAATATGCGTCAACAGTAACCTTGGGAAAATCCTCTGCATTATCATTAACAGCAGACTCGTACATTTCCTCAATGAAAACAATGTACTGAGCAAATGTCAAATTGGCTTTTTACCAAATTACCGTACAACAGACCATGTATTCACCCTACACACCCTAATTGACAACCAAACAAACCAAAACAAAGGCAAAGTCTTCTCATGCTTTGTTGATTTCAAAAAAGCCTTCGACTCAATTTGGCATGAGGGTCTGCTATACAAATTGATGGAAAGTGGTGTTGGGGGTAAAACATACGACATTATAAAATCCATGTACACAAACAACAAGTGTGCGGTTAAAATTGGCAAAAAACACACACATTTCTTCACACAGGGTCGTGGGGTGAGACAGGGATGCAGCTTAAGCCCCACCCTCTTCAACATATATATCAACGAATTGGCGCGGGCACTAGAACAGTCTGCAGCACCCGGTCTCACCCTACTAGAATCCGAAGTCAAATGTCTACTGTTTGCTGATGATCTGGTGCTTCTGTCACCAACCAAGGAGGGCCTACAGCAGCACCTAGATCTTCTGCACAGATTCTGTCAGACCTGGGCCCTGACAGTAAATCTCAGTAAGACCAAAATAATGGTGTTCCAAAAAAGGTCCAGTCACCAGGACCACAAATTCCATCTAGACACCGTTGCCCTAGAGCACACAAAAAACTATACATACCTCGGCCTAAACATCAGCACCACAGGTAACTTCCACAAAGCTGTGAACGATCTGAGAGACAAGGCAAGAAGGGCCTTCTATGCCATCAAAAGGAACATAAATTCCAACATACCAATTAGGATCTGGCTAAAAATACTTGAATCAGTCATAGAGCCCATTGCCCTTTATGGTTGTGAGGTCTGGGGTCCGCTCACCAACCAAGATTTCACAAAATGGGACAAACACCAAATTGAGACTCTGCATGCAGAATTCTGCAAAAATATCCTCCGTGTACAACGTAGAACACCAAATAATGCATGCAGAGCAGAATTAGGCCGATACCCACTAATTATCAAAATCCAGAAAAGAGCCGTTAAATTCTACAACCACCTAAAAGGAAGCGATTCCCAAACCTTCCATAACAAAGCCATCACCTACAGAGAGATGAACCTGGAGAAGAGTCCCCTAAGCAAGCTGGTCCTAGGGCTCTGTTCACAAACACAAACACACCCCACAGAGCCCCAGGACAACAGCACAATTAGACCCAACCAAATCATGAGAAAACAAAAAGAGAATTACTTGACACATTGGAAAGAATTAACAAAAAAAACAGAGCAAACTAGAATGCTATTTGGCCCTAAACAGAGAGTACACAGTGGCAGAATACCTGACCACTGTGACTGACCCAAACTTAAGGAAAGCTTTGACTATGTACAGACTCAGTGAGCATAGCCTTGCTATTGAGAAAGGCCGCCGTAGGCAGACATGGCTCTCAAGAGAAGACAGGCTATGTGCACACTGCCCACAAAATGAGGTGGAAACTGAGCTGCACTTCCTAACCTCCTGCCCAATGTATGACCATATTAGAGAGACATGTTTCCCTCAGATTACACAGATCCACAAAGAATTTGAAAACAAATCCAATTTTGATAAACTCCCATATCTACTGGGAGAAATTCCACAGTGTGCCATCACAGCAGCAAGATTTGTGACCTGTTGCCACAAGAAAAGGGCAACCAGTGAAGAACAAATACCATTGTAAATACAACCCATATTTATGCTTATTTATTTTAACTTGTGTGCTTTAACCATTTGTACATTGTTACAACACTGTATATATATAATATAACATTTGTAATGTCTTTATTGTTTTGAAACTTCTGTATGTGTAATGTTTACTGTTAATTTGTATTGTTTATTTCACTTTTGTATAATATCTACCTCACTTGCTTTGGCAATGTTAACACATGTTTCCCATGCCAATAAAGCCCCTTGAATTGAATTGAATTGAATTGATATTACTGTACATCTTGATGGATTTTATTTCACAGACATCTTTACCACCAACAATCATCTCTTCTCTTTTCAACCACCATGGGTAACACAGATGTAGGAGCTTCATGGTAAGCCCTCAGGTGGGTCCACCAATACAACCAAGAACGTGTCACCCTCCTCTTGGGGGTCAGCCAATAAAATGTCAACCTCTTCAAAGGGCACTGGATTTATGGGGATGATAAAAGCCCTTAGCAGTTGAACAAGAGGTTAGGCCTTTAAAACGAGAACATACTCCTACCATTATATGAGGTTTCGTGCAAAAAATTAAGAAATCTAATAAAATTATTTTGACTGTGTTCTTTACATTACCTCACTGAAAGAGTGCCATGATTTGGCCCCCTTATGCCTCTAGGCCTTGTAGCCTTTCTAGAACGTTGTATATACAATCTCTTTATAGAACGTTGTATATAAAAGCTCTTTATAGCTCCATATGGCAAACAGCTTAACAGAGCTGTGTTTGGGTAGCCTAATTACACCAATGTATAGTTTACCATGCCATGCTTACATTGACACAGTTCTCTTATCACGGATGGTGTGTACAGTATCAGTGCTGTTGGACTGAGATCAGAGAGGACAGTGAGAACAGAGACATTGCTCTTGGCCCACCCTGTTGACATGACTAGGACACTTCTCAATCAAACCCACCTCACACAGTGCAACAGTACATTCACTTTGCTATAGAGACCATCCCAGAAGTTACGGAGCGGGATTGTGGAATCAGGCAGAGGCGTGGCACTTCATCCAAGACATGCAAACCCCCTCTCTGGCTCGGAGGAGCCCCTGGACTCAGACAGTATTCAGCTGACAGATGGTAGTTAACACAGGTATCGCCTGTCAGGCAGAGCCAATCGAGCTCAGATCAAACAAAGCGGGAGAGAATGGAGAGCTTCCCCATCCTGGCGCTGCATTGTCCTGGCTACAAAAGGACCACAGTTATTTTCTGCTCCTCAGGGCCTGGAGGGAGACAATGACCCCGTGGGTCAGACACAGACAGAGACAGGACAGGGCTGGACACAAGCCACATGGACACTGGGTGATGATAGAGGCATTCTGAATGGACTCACCTGAGACCCAGCCAGCAGGCCTGTATAGTAGAGGCAGTCTGTAGGGTAACAATGTGCTGTATGGCCAAGTCTGCAGTGTAGGGGCTGAATCTCTTGAATAACCATCTCTGCAGTGTGTATGTGAGGGGTGGGGGTGAGAAAAAGAGAGAGAGACAGAGAGATAGAGAGAGGAAGGGAGATATAGAGAAAGAAAGAGAGAGAGAAGGGAGGAGAGGAGGGGAGACGCAGAGAGAGAAAGTGAGACAGAGAGTAAGTGCGTGTCCAGCTAAGACGGACAGTATCATGACCATCTCTAAGAGGAGGGAGAGAAAAGGAGAGGAAAGGAGAGAGGGTGATAAAGAGAGATGGAGTCTGAGCCGTGCCCTGGCCACCGGTGCAGGAGAGCATCTCTAAGAGGAGGGAGAGAAAAGGAGAGGAAAGGAGAGAGGGTGATAAAGAGAGATGGAGTCTGAGCCGTGCCCTGGCCGCCGGTGCAGGAGAGCATCTCTAAGAGGAGGGAGAGAAAAGGGGAGGAAAGGAGAGAGGGTGATAAAGAGAGATGGAGTCTGAGCCGTGCCCTGGCCGCCGGTGCAGGAGAGCATCTCTAAGAGGAGGGAGAGAAAAGGGGAGGAAAGGAGAGAGGGTGATAAAGAGAGATGGAGTCTGAGCCGTGCCCTGGCCGCCGGTGCAGGAGAGCATCTCTAAGAGGAGGGAGAGAAAAGGAGAGGAAAGGAGAGAGGGTGATAAAGAGAGATGGAGTCTGAGCCGTGCCCTGGCCGCCGGTGCAGGAGAGCATCTCTAAGAGGAGGGAGAGAAAAGGGGAGGAAAGGAGAGAGGGTGATAAAGAGAGATGGAGTCTGAGCCGTGCCCTGGCCGCCGGTGCAGGAGAGCATCTCTAAGAGGAGGGAGAGAAAAGGGGAGGAAAGGAGAGAGGGTGATAAAGAGAGATGGAGTCTGAGCCGTGCCCTGGCCGCCGGTGCAGGAGAGCATCTCTAAGAGGAGGGAGAGAAAAGGGGAGGAAAGGAGAGAGGGTGATAAAGAGAGATGGAGTCTGAGCCGTGCCCTGGCCGCCGGTGCAGGAGAGCATCTCTAAGAGGAGGGAGAGAAAAGGGGAGGAAAGGAGAGAGGGTGATAAAGAGAGATGGAGTCTGAGCCGTGCCCTGGCCGCCGGTGCAGGAGAGCATCTCTAAGAGGAGGGAGAGAAAAGGGGAGGAAAGGAGAGAGGGTGATAAAGAGAGATGGAGTCTGAGCCGTGCCCTGGCCACCGGTGCAGGAGAGCATCTCTAAGAGGAGGGAGAGAAAAGGGGAGGAAAGGAGAGAGGGTGATAAAGAGAGATGGAGTCTGAGCCGTGCCCTGGCCGCCGGTGCAGGAGAGCATCTCTAAGAGGAGGGAGAGAAAAGGGGAGGAAAGGAGAGAGGGTGATAAAGAGAGATGGAGTCTGAGCCGTGCCCTGGCCGCCGGTGCAGGAGAGCATCTCTAAGAGGAGGGAGAGAAAAGGAGAGGAAAGGAGAGAGGGTGATAAAGAGAGATGGAGTCTGAGCCGTGCCCTGGCCGCCGGTGCAGGAGAGCATCTCTAAGAGGAGGGAGAGAAAAGGGGAGGAAAGGAGAGAGGGTGATAAAGAGAGATGGAGTCTGAGCCGTGCCCTGGCCGCCGGTGCAGGAGAGCATCTCTAAGAGGAGGGAGAGAAAAGGGGAGGAAAGGAGAGAGGGTGATAAAGAGAGATGGAGTCTGAGCCGTGCCCTGGCCGCCGGTGCAGGAGAGCATCTCTAAGAGGAGGGAGAGAAAAGGGGAGGAAAGGAGAGAGGGTGATAAAGAGAGATGGAGTCTGAGCCGTGCCCTGGCCGCCGGTGCAGGAGAGCATCTCTAAGAGGAGGGAGAGAAAAGGGGAGGAAAGGAGAGAGGGTGATAAAGAGAGATGGAGTCTGAGCCGTGCCCTGGCCGCCGGTGCAGGAGAGCATCTCTAAGAGGAGGGAGAGAAAAGGGGAGGAAAGGAGAGAGGGTGATAAAGAGAGATGGAGTCTGAGCCGTGCCCTGGCCGCCGGTGCAGGAGAGCATCTCTAAGAGGAGGGAGAGAAAAGGGGAGGAAAGGAGAGAGGGTGATAAAGAGAGATGGAGTCTGAGCCGTGCCCTGGCCGCCGGTGCAGGAGAGCATCTCTAAGAGGAGGGAGAGAAAAGGGGAGGAAAGGAGAGAGGGTGATAAAGAGAGATGGAGTCTGAGCCGTGCCCTGGCCACCGGTGCAGGAGAGCATCTCTAAGAGGAGGGAGAGAAAAGGAGAGGAAAGGAGAGAGGGTGATAAAGAGAGATGGAGTCTGAGCCGTGCCCTGGCCGCCGGTGCAGGAGAGCATCTCTAAGAGGAGGGAGAGAAAAGGGGAGGAAAGGAGAGAGGGTGATAAAGAGAGATGGAGTCTGAGCCGTGCCCTGGCCGCCGGTGCAGGAGAGCATCTCGATCGATGGCAGCACCCAGGGTTGGATTACAAATTGAGTTTAGCAAGGCTGCTTTTCCCCTCTTTATTTCCGCAGTATCCCCCAACGAGGCTCCACTCCAGGCTATTTACGGTGCCCTCTGCCTGGGTAAGTTAATAATGGGGGCCCAGGCTCGATGCACTCCAATTGAGTCATTTGGCCAGGAATTGCTCCGACACACCCAATCAATCAGAGAGTGGCAGGGGTCATCCCCAGAGCAGTGCCCCGCCTCACCCCTCTTGGTCCCTCACACCCAGTCAATACTCAGGAACTATTCTGGTCATAATTGCATTAGAGTCTTAACACCGCGCAGCAAAAACAGCATCCCCTCAGGAGTCATATGCTGGCAGGCCGCTCAACACGGACCGTATTGTTGACCGTATGTGTGTGTTTCGCTAGATGTATTGAATGGAGTTCATTGACCTGTGTTTATTGATTCAGTCTATTGTGCTTATGGTCAAATGCAGCTCCTCCAAAATAATGCATTTCTAATGACTATGAAAATGAAGGCGTGTGGCAGGCCGGAGGGCTTCCATGGCAACCAACCAGAAGCCAGCGTGGCCAGAGCCAGACAGCTGTGTGACGGCAGGTCGCCCAGCAGCACAAGCTGGAGAACCAACACACAGAGACCATGCAGGATAAATAAACCATACATCAAAGTCACAACATAGAGAAACCATACCTCTGCTCCTCTCCTTATCTGCCTGTAGACAGAGTCTGTGGGGCTGTACCTGACTCAACAATGTCATAATACTATAATGTCAATATGCAGCAACAGCAATGACATCAAGGGAAACTGGTTGGAGGCCGAGTAAACAAAGATATGAAGGCTTCTGTCTAGAATGGTAATGAAGCTGGCATCACTGAATAATAAACCTCATTGAAGTATTGAGACTGATGGTCCTGCATCTTAAATCACTGACTTGCTTTAAACAATGGCGATACAGTACTGAGGGTGATGTGGGCTGGGAGCTATCAGCAGTATACCTGATGGTGAGGCTGATGATTAGATATCAGCTGTATACCTGATGGTGAGGCTGATGATTAGCTATCAGCTGTATACCTGATGGTGAGGCTGATGATTAGCTATCAGCAGGATACCTGATGGTGAGGCTGATGATTAGCTATCAGCAGTATACCTGATGGTGAGGCTGATGATTAGCTATCAGCAGGATACCTGATGGTGAGGCTGATGATTAGCTATCAGCAGTATACCTGATGGTGAGGCTGATGATTAGCTATCAGCTGTATACCTGATGGTGAGGCTGAAGGTTAGCTAACAGCACTATACCTGATGGTGAGGCTGAAGGTTAGCTAACAGCAGTATACCTGATGATGAATCTGGTGTTTCTGAGGCTGATGGTATTGAGGATGACAGTAGTGACAATGCTGACGTGGGCGGAGGCAGGTTCCAGGGGGCGAGGGAGGGTGGAAGCCGGTCTGCAGGTCAGGGTGTACCAGTGGTGGGTGAGCTCAGCAGCTGTTTATGGCTTAGCCACGGGACACTAATGAGACAGAGGGAGGCAGTTAGGGCAATTACACTAAAGGTCGTCTGGAACCTAGGAAATCTGAAGCAGTGAAAGGTGGGGGAGCAAGAGGGGGGTATGAGCTGGTGTTTGGCAGCCAAGCATGTGGCAGTTATGGCAGCCATTTTAAGCCCCCGAAGCCTCACACCACAGCCAACCAACCTCCTGTCTGTCTTGATTGAATTTATTTGATCATTTGTAAAATACATGCATGAGGGCGCTCCAGCCGGGTACGCCTCCACATACAATTTAAGAAAATCATCAAGGATAACACAATAAAGCTTAACAGCTTATTTCCATTGTGGTGCATTTGAAGAGGGAAGAGGGAAGGGGGAATGCAACAAGGTTAGTCAGCGATAGTAGTGGCAACAGACAATGACAGACAAAACTGTTGTTTGTTTCACAACATGAGATAATTAGTACAATTTCCTTTCCAAATAAACTACTCTGGACAGGTACTTCTCCCTTGTCTCACATATCTTTAATATATAAAACAATCAATCCCTAATATATACAAAACAATCACAATATAATTAACAACAGGTACTGTACCAAAAGGCAGACCATAAACTATCCTGGGCATTTCCTCCTCAGCCACGTACTATAATCTTACTAATCACTTTTGAGACATGCTACTATTTAGCATTTTTTCAGTGAGAACTTGAAACTACCTGTGGAGGTCATACGTTTCAAATTCTTCAGAAGACTATTCCAAAGAACGGCAGTTGAGTATAAAAAAGTTTATTTCCCAATACCACTTTTAAATCTAAAAGGAACAGCGTCAGTTTCACTCCTTCTAGTGGAATAGTTATAGTTATGGTTATCCCGGACCAAGTTAAAGTAATTACATAGGTCCCTGGGGACCATACTGTGGACAATCTGATGTACCAGACACAATTTAGAGAGACTCTCTCCTCCACTTTGAGCCATCTCACGCTTTCAAAGTGGGAATAGTCAAGATGCGTATGTGCTGGAAGTTTAAGAATAATCTTGACTAATTCTTAGTTTGTCTTAGCCTGCCTTCTTCTTCACATTATCCCCAACACCCAAGCTCTCTCCAGTCAGAACTGGAAACCATGTGACTGAGCCTCTCTCTCTCTCTCTGTGTGTGTGAGAGAATGTCTGTGGGCTGAAACCACATTAACCAGCAGACACAGAGTAGAAGTTACCAATCTAATCCCAAACAAAGTGGGATGAAAAGAACCTAAGCGGGCAAGACAGCGTGAGAGAGAGAGACAGCGTGAGAGACAGCGTGAGAGAGAGAGAGAGACAGCGTGAGAGAGAGAGAGAGAGACAGCGTGAGAGAGAGAGAGAGACAGCGTGAGAGAGAGAGAGAGAGAGAGAGAGAGAGAGAGAGAGAGAGAGAGAGAGAGAGAGAGAGAGAGAGAGAGAGAGAGAGAGAGAGAGAGAGAGAGAGAGAGAGAGAGAGAGAGAGAGAGAGAGAGAGAGGAAGGTCTGCCTGGCTGGGAATACTGGACAGTGGCTTCTCTCTGTGTTAAACAGTGGGGATTGGAACACAATGACTACTACCTACAATGTACAATATAATGTTTGTGTGAATGTATTTGTGACAGAGAATGAAGGAGAGAGAGAATAAAATACATGCACTAACATAGAATACACCACAATGGTTGAAAGTGATATCAGATGCCTTCGTGGCCTCGGTGAGATCTGAGTGTCTGGTGAAGGAGCATGAGAGAATGGAGTGGTGGGGGGAACCCAGGACTACGGCCACTGTGTCTGTGCAGTAGACCACAACAGTGAATCACAGGTCTGTTACCCAGAGAGGCTGTTGGGGAACATAACATGGGGTCAAAGGTGAACTCTGACATCCTTGGGAACATACACGACACACAGATTATACTCGTTCTCAGAGGAACCCTGGGATTTCTAACATCAATAAGCAACACTTATTCCACATCAATTCCTCTTAGCAACCTGCCTTGGCAACCAATAATAATAAACTGCACCCGCTGATTGTATGAGGAAACTTCAGGAAAGGTTGATTGACTGGGAGGAGTAAAGGGAAGAGGGGGGGGGGGGGGGGAGATGGGGTCACGGGCGGGGGTGTGGAGGCAGACAAATTGAGCAGTAATTAAAGTAATCATCATTAGAGATTATTGTGCTTCATCTCTGACTTAGAATGACAAAACCCTGCTATTACTGCGCCTAAAAAAGGTGGAATCGGCACATTTGTCACTTCTCTGGGGAAAAGAAAGGAGGGTTGATGAAAAAAGAGAAGCATGGAGGAGGGAGAGCAGAAACACTGCTCTGTCTGTCTCCCACTGGTTCTTTGTCCCCCGCCAATCTGAAGGTTAGTATTCCACACAATGGAGGTATGATCAGAACCCGATGTAGGGTCTACAGGTCTAATCCCCCCTATTGGAGACTCTAAATAATGATCATGAGAGACAGCAATGACTCACTCACTGTCAACACAGAGAGAGAAGAGAGACAGGAGAGAGAGAGAGAGAGAGAGAGAGAGAGAGAGAGAGAGAGAGAGAGAGAGAGAGAGAGAGAGAGAGAGAGAGAGACAGGAGAGAGAGACAGGTGAGAGACAGGAGGGAGAGACAGGTGAGAGAGAGACAGGCAGGAGACAGGCGAGAGAGAGACAGGTGAGAGACAGGGAGAGAAAAGAGAGACAGGCGAGAGAGAGAGAGAGACAGGAGAGAGAGAGATAGAGAAGAGGGACAGGAGAGAGAGAGAGAGAAAGACAGAAGAGAGAGAGGAGAGAGACAGGAGAGCGAGAGAGAGCGAGAGCGAGAGAGAGAGAGAGAGAGCGAGCGAGCGAGCGAGCGAGCGAGAGAGAGAGAGAGAGAGAGAGAGATGAGAGAGAGAGAGAGACAGGAGAGAGAGAGTGAGACAGGAGAGAGACCGGAGAGAGAGAAACAGGAGCGAGCGAAAGAGACAGGAGAGAGACAGGAGAGCGAGAGAGAGACAGGAGAGAGAGAGACAGGAGAGAGACAGGAGAGAGAGAGAGAGGGAGAGAGAGAGAGACAGGAGAGAGAGAGAGAGAGAGAGAGAGAGAGAGAGAGAGAGAGAGAGAGAGAGAGAGAGAGAGAGAGAGAGAGAGAGAGAGAGAGAGAGGAGAGAGACAGGAGAGAGAGACAGACAGGAGAGAGAGACAGAGAGGAGAGACAGGAGAGAGAGAGGAGAGAGACAGGAGAGAGAGAGAGAGAGAGAGGAGAGAGACAGGAGAGAGAGAGACAGACAGACAGGAGAGAGAGAGAGACAGGAGAGAGAGAGAGACAGGAGAGAGCGAGAGAGGAGAGAGACAGGAAAGAGAGACAGGAGAGAGAGAGAGAGAGACAGACAGGAGAGAAAGAGAGATGGATGGAAAGGTATGTCAGTCCTGTTGTTACTATGACAATGTTCAATTATTGTACCAACTCAAGTTCTATTGTCCAAATGAGTTGTTACATACCACACATGTAATTAAGACTTTGGACTTTGATTCAGCTGTTAAGAAAACACATATAATGTAATACACACATGACCTGGTGTTCCCTCTCAGTAGAATTCTATATATCAGCAAGAAAATACATGTGTTAAGATTACATAAAACATCATCTGGGACATCAAAGCAGGCACCAACAATAATGATGCTGTCTACAACTCAGACAGGGGGCTCCACACACACACACACACACAAACAACATAACACTCACATACTTCATGTTAATGAGTCTTGAAGTTTCCAGTGTTTTCTCTTGAACCTTTGGTGCTACTAACGTAGCTTCTCACATTAACTCCTGCTCTGCATTCCTCTACACTGGACCCCATACTGGGCAATAAACCCACAGGTGAGGGTTGGCACACACACACATGTACACACACACACGTACACACAGAGGTCCCGCTCCGGCAGCACCACACACTGAGAGGCAGTGGAGCAAGACCATTACCTCCATTACCCCCATTACCACCTCACCAAGCCCTATGGAAGCAGCTCGGTGCCCTGAAACCTACAATACACCATCACTCAACTGTACTACATGGCAGTCAATCAAACGGCCATCAACTCAAACCACGTTCATTGAGCAGATCAGCAGTGGACCCTTGTATGTGTCCAGTCTTCTCTGTTCCCCTTCACCAATCACAGTAGAAATGCCTTGGATGCTGGATGTTGGTGTGCTGATTGTCATTATATAGTCAGACAGACCACCATCACACAGTGTGTGCTGCTTGTCATTATATAGTCAGACAGACCACCATCACATAGTGTGTACTGCATGTCATTATATAGTCAGACAGACCACCATCACACAGTGTGTGCTGCTTGTCATTATATAGTCAGACAGACCACCATCACACAGTGTGTACTGCATGTCATTATATAGTCAGACCACCATCACACAGTGTGTGCTGCATATCATTATATAGTCAGACCACCATCACACAGTGTGTACTGCATGTCATTATATAGTCAGACCACCATCACACAGTGTGTGCTGCATGTCATTATATAGTCAGACCACCATCACAGTGTGCTGCTTGTCATTATATAGTCAGACAGACCACCATCACACAGTGTGTGCTGCATGTCATTATATAGTCAGACCACCATCACACAGTGTGTGCTGCATGTCATTATATAGTCAGACCACCATCACACAGTATGTACTGCATGTCATTATATAGTCAGACCACCATCACACAGTGTGTGCTGCATGTCATTATATAGTCAGACCACCATCACACAGTGTGTGCTGCATATCATTATATAGTCAGACCACCATCACACAGTGTGTGCTGCATATCATTATATAGTCAGACCACCAACACACAGTGTGTGCTGCATGTCATTATATAGTCAGACCACCATCACACAGTGTGTGCTGCATGTCATTATATAGTCAGACCACCAACACACAGTGTGTGCTGCATGTCATTATATAGTCAGACCACCATCACACAGTGTGTGCTGCTTGTCATTATATAGTCAGACAGACCACCATCACACAGTGTGTGCTGCTTGTCATTATATAGTCAGACCACCAACACACAGTGTGTGCTGCATGTCATTATATAGTCAGACCACCATCACACAGTGTGTGCTGCTTGTCATTATATAGTCAGACAGACCACCATCACACAGTGTGTGCTGCATGTCATTATATAGTCAGACCACCATCACACAGTGTGTGCTGCTTGTCATTATATAGTCAGACAGACCACCATCACACAGTGTGTACTGCATGTCATTATATAGTCAGACCACCATCACACAGTGTGTGCTGCATGTCATTATATAGTCAGACCACCATCACACAGTGTGTGCTGCTTGTCATTATATAGTCAGACAGACCACCATCACACAGTGTGTGCTGCATGTCATTATATAGTCAGACCACCAACACACAGTGTGTGCTGCATGTCATTATATAGTCAGACCACCATCACACAGTGTGTGCTGCTTGTCATTATATAGTCAGACAGACCACCATCACACAGTGTGTGCTGCTTGTCATTATATAGTCAGACAGACCACCATCACACAGTGTGTACTGCATGTCATTATATAGTCAGACAGACCACCAACACACAGTGTGTGCTGCATGTCATTATATAGTCAGACCACCATCACACAGTGTGTGCTGCTTGTCATTATATAGTCAGACAGACCACCATCACACAGTGTGTGCTGCATGTCATTATATAGTCAGACCACCATCACACAGTGTGTGCTGCTTGTCATTATATAGTCAGACAGACCACCATCACACAGTGTGTGCTGCTTGTCATTATATAGTCCGACAGACCACCAACACACAGTGTGTGCTGCTTGTCATTATATAGTCAGACCACCATCACACAGTGTGTGCTGCATGTCATTATATAGTCAGACAGACCACCATCACACAGTGTGTGCTGCTTGTCATTATATAGTCAGACAGACCACCATCACACAGTGTGTGCTTCATGCATGTTGTGTGTACAGTACTACACCCCAGACAGGTCCTGCTTATCAACCACAAGCGTGGCCAAATTACCAAAGCACCCAGCTAGACCACCAATACAGTACAAACCAGGCCATGTGTACTGTAGTGTAGTGAGCTGAAGTCTTGTGTATCCATGCTCTGTGGTTTGGCATTCCCGTGTGCCAGCTTTCACAGCAGCAGCCATGAGGGTTGTGGGAGATCAGTTAAAACCGGGTGTGACAACTGTTTACATACCCGCCCACATAACCACCCTCCACCTTCCTGTATGATCCACACATACAGTGGGGCAAAAAAGTATTTAGTCAGCCACCAATTGTGCAAGTTCTCCCACTTAAAAAGATGAGAGAGGCCTGTAATTTTCATCATAGGTACACTTCAACTATGACAGACAAAATGAGAAAAAAAATCCAGAAAATCACATTGTAGGATTTTTAATGAATTTATTTGCAAATTATGGCGGAAAATAAGTATTTGGTCACCTACAAACAAGCAAGATTTCTGGCTCTCACAGACCTGTAACTTCTTCTTTAAGAGGCTCCTCTGTCCTCCACTCGTTACCTGTATTAATGGCACCTGTTTGAACTTGTTATCAGTATAAAAGACACCTGTCCACAACCTCAAACAGTCACACTCCAAACTCCACTATGGCCAAGACCAAAGAGCTGTCAAAGGACACCAGAAACAAAATTGTAGACCTGCACCAGGCTGGGAAGACTGAATCTGCAATAGGTAAGCAGCTTGGTTTGAAGAAATCAACTGTGGGAGCAATTATTAGGAAATGGAAGACATACAAGACCACTGATAATCTCCCTCGATCTGGGGCTCCACGCAAGATCTCACCCCGTGGGGTCAAAATGATCACAAATGATCGCAAAAATCCCAGAACCACACGGGGGGACCTAGTGAATGACCTGCAGAGAGCTGGGACCAAAGTAACAAAGCCTACCATCAGTAA
Organism: Salvelinus alpinus; assembly: GCF_045679555.1. Taxonomy (NCBI): domain Eukaryota; kingdom Metazoa; phylum Chordata; class Actinopteri; order Salmoniformes; family Salmonidae; genus Salvelinus; species Salvelinus alpinus. The sequence continues at coordinate 20,593,796 of NC_092121.1, forward strand.
CACACTACGCCGCCAGGGACTCAAATCCTGCAGTGCCAGACGTGTCCCCCTGCTTAAGCCAGTACATGTCCAGGCCCGTCTGAAGTTTGCTAGAGAGCATTTGGATGATCCAGAAGAAGATTGGGAGAATGTCATATGGTCAGATGAAACCAAAATAGAACTTTTTGGTAAAAACTCAACTCGTCGTGTTTGGAGGACAAAGAATACTGAGTTGCATCCAAAGAACACCATACCTACTGTGAAGCATGGGGGTGGAAACATCATGCTTTGGGGCTGTTTTTCTGCAAAGGGACCAGGACGACTGATCCGTCTAAAGGAAAGAATGAATGGGGCCATGTATCGTGAGATTTTGAGTGAAAACCTCCTTCCAACAGCAAGGGCATTGAAGATGAAACGTGGCTGGGTCTTTCAGCATGACAATGATCCCAAACACACCGCCCGGGCAACGAAGGAGTGGCTTCGTAAGAAGCATTTCAAGGTCCTGGAGTGGCCTAGCCAGTCTCCAGATCTCAACCCCATAGAAAATCTTTGGAGGGAGTTGAAAGTCCGTGTTGCCCAGCAACAGCCCCAAAACATCACTGCTCTAGAAGAGATCTGCATGGAGGAATGGGCCAAAATACCAGCAAAAGTGTGTGAAAACCTTGTGAAGACTTACAGAAAACGTTTGACCGCTGTCATTGTCAACAAAGGGTATATAACAAAGTATTGAGATAAACTTTTGTTATTGACCAAATACTTATTTTCCACCATAATTTGCAAATAAATTCATAAAAAATCCTACAATGTGATTTTATGGATTTTTTTTCCTCATTTTGTCTGTCATAGTTGAAGTGTACCTATGATGAAAATTACAGGCCTCTCTCATCTTTAAGTGGGAGAACTTGCACAATTGGTGGCTGACTAAATACTTTTTTGCCCCACTGTATTCAGGCTGGAGGATTGGCTGTTGTGACAGTCCACAGATGTAGATGGAAAATGGCTTTGTACGTATGCCCCGTGTAAGATGCATATGGTATGGTGTACGTAACGTATGGCTAAAGTCTACTGTGCATATCTGCCATATGTTAATGGTCAGCAGGCTATATCTTGGCTGTGTGTGGAAGTGATGGAGCCCCATTCCCTCTCGGTTAATGGTCAGCAGGCTATATCTTGGCTGTGTGTGGAAGTGATGGAGCCCCATTCCCTCTCGGTTAATGGTCAGCAGGCTATATCTTGGCTGTGTGTGGAAGTGATGGAGCCCCATTCCCTCTCGGTTAATGGTCAGCAGGCTATATCTTGGCTGTGTGTGGAAGTGATGGAGCCCCATTCCCTCTCGGTTAATGGTCAGCAGGCTATATCTTGGCTGTGTGTGGAAGTGATGGAGCCCCATTCCCTCTCGGTTAATGGTCAGCAGGCTATATCTTGGCTGTGTGTGGAAGTGATGGAGCCCCATTCCCTCTCGGTTAATGGTCAGCAGGCTATATCTTGGCTGTGTGTGGAAGTGATGGAGCCCCATTCCCTCTCGGTTAATGGTCAGCAGGCTATATCTTGGCTGTGTGTGGAAGTGATGGAGCCCCATTCCCTCTCGGTTAATGTAACAGAACTACAGTGTATTTCCTTTGTTCAACTCTTTTATTTGATTGGAGGGTTTACTTCTCGGCGGCTGCTCACAATACATTACATAGTCCTCTATGCATAATTAATGAGGCAATTGGTACCAAGTATCAATTATGAGGACGGAACAGAACAGCAGTGTCCAATTGAAGATCGCAACCATCTGCTCCAATGGTAGGATCACTGACCACTCTTCACGCTGCTCTTCTCTGCTGCCTATGAACAGAGAGAGACAGAGAGAGAGAAAGAGAGAGAGGGGGGATAGAGGCAGGAGAGGGAGAGAGAGAGTGAGTGTGAGAGAAAGAAAGAAAGAAAGAGAGAGAGAGGAGAGAGACAGGAGAGAGAGAGGGAGAAGAGAGAGACAGGAGAGAGAGAGAGGGAGAAGAGAGAGAGAGAGAGAGAGGGAGAAGAGAGAGAGAGAGAGAGAGGGAGAAGAGAGAGAGAGAGGGAGAAGAGAGAGAGAGAGGGAGGAGAGAGAGACAGGAGAGAGAGAGGGAGACAAGAGAGAGAGAGGGAGGAGAGAGAGACAGGAGAAGAGAGAGAGAGGGAGGAGAGAGAGACAGGAGAGAGAGAGGGAGAAGAGAGAGAGAGATAGAGGAGAAAAGGGCATAAACAAACTAAAGCAGGCCCCAATCCAGACCCAGACCAGCTGTGTCTTTGTCATCTGAGTACCATGAGCAGGATGTTTCTAAATGTCAGAGATAGAGAACGAAGAGAGAGAGTAGAGGAGGAGAAGGGAGAGAGAGGGGGATAGAAAGAGAGGGAACAGGGAGAAAAAGAAGGGAGAAACCTGAAAAAAAGGAGAGACTCAAATAATGAGATGGAGGAAAGGATGAAGACAGTGACAGACATCAACAGAGAGAGACGGAAAAAGAGGGATGTGGAGATCATGGCATTTCAATACAACAAAACAAGACGGGGGGAGAGAGATACAAGTATAGCCTGTTGGGATAGATTAGTCTGTATTCAGGGAGGGCTGTTGGAATATGTTTGGCAGTAAACCACATCCTGTGAGCAAGAGTTAAAGCAGAGTGAAGGAAGGAGGGGGAGGAGGGAGGTCGCAGAGCAAATGAGATACATATTCTAATCATTTCAGTGTTCACATGGGAGAAAACGTAGGTTTACCACAGACTGAAACACAGGTCCTTCACTATTACACCAGTCCAATAGACTGACAGACTCAGTAGACGTATCATCATCATCACAGTCAGACAAGTGTGATCGTCCTCACAGTCAGACACCATAAAACACCAAGCATATAGCAACAATCCTGACAGTTACTCCAGCCCAGCCCAGTCTCTTTTTCTGTCCCTGTCAATAAACCAACCCAGCCATAACAGTGTTAACCTTATCTCCAACTGAACACAGACCAGTACTTTAACAAGCTCAACCCTGAGATGAGGTTCAAAGACAGGAACTCTTAGAATAGCTTAACAGCAGGTGTGAACTTATAACATTGTCTAATATAGGTTTATAACATGAGGGATTACCAGGAAGGAAAAATACACAGAGGTACCTTTTCACAAAGTAGAATAAATACAAGTGGAGCTGCCAGCTTGTATGCCATTTGATCTGCTGGGTCTTGGAGCACGTTCAGAACTATACTTAAATAGAAACAGGCGATCATAACACAAGCTGCATGTTTTTCCTAAACAATAGGATGACATGCAACTAATCCAATGTCTTTTTCCACGAGGGAGAATTTTTTCATGTACGTCTCAAATTACAATTTCTGATCGAGTGTTGACATCTGGAATTTGCCACATTTTTGCTACATCTGCATCCATGAGATAGGTACCGGAGGGGGAAGGAAGAAAGAAAGAAAGAAAGAGCGAGAGAGAGAGAGAGTGTGTGTGAAGGATGATGTTCCGAACCCCATTGTCTCTCACTGATCGTCATTCACTCAGATTGCTCTCTTTTCTAGCAGAGCCTCCTCTGCCTTTAAAAACACATTTATGAAAATAATTCCCCCTCATTCTGACAGCTGCCTGGAAGGCATTACAGGAGGCAGGAGGAGACACATCCCAGACGAGCACCAGGAGTGAGATTAGAGCATTAACCAGACAAATTAGCCTCTGTGCTTCACTATGGCAACATTAACTCTCTCCCCCCTTTGTAAACACAAAGTCCTCATGTTCTTAATCTTTCTCCTCACCCACCTTTCAGGCCACCTGGGTTCCACCATACACAGATCAATCTCTCTCTCTCTCCCTTTCATTCTGTCAGCTACATGGCCAGTGATTAGGCCAACATGGTGCAGTCAAGGCCGTTTGAAGTGATGGAAAAACAAACAGGTTTCAAAATGGCCGACAATGTTTGGGGGTGTGAAAATAAACGGCTGGAGGGGACATTACTTGCCGTGTCAGAACACTGATTCGATGTGTTTACTTGCTCTTCTGACAGACTTTCATGCTTCGTCATGAAACTCTCAACGCTCACAGCCATTCCTCATTCTAGGTTTAAACATGAAATAGTGAAAGTCTTGTGAGTAATACCAGTTCACATTACACCTTGCCTATGGATATCAAAGAGCAGGACTAATGTACGTTATTATAGCACCACAATGGAAAGAACGGCTGGCGCCAGAGGATCAGGAGCTTTCTCTCTTCCCAGGTAGAGACAGGATCAGGCTGCGTGGTACTGCATTACAAAGCAGAGCACCACCACTATCCATCATTGGACAGAACAGAGGCTGGTAGAGCTGAGGCTCTAGCCCTCCATGACCACAGGTCCAGGGGTTCAAAGACCAGGTGGAGAGACTCCGACCCCCTCCTCTCCCTCTCTGAAGGAGTATTAATCACAGTGATGAATCTGCTCAACTATAACAGGGTTAAACAAAAGGAGCTGCTCGCTCCACTCTGGAAATAAACCACCACCCTAACGTTCTCTCACCTACTCAGTCAGTCACTCAGCTCATCAGTCAGTGGCTGCTTGGCCAACTAGCTGACTGGGTTAATGGTGTCACCAGCTCCTCTGGTTGGTTATTGTAAGCAGCGGCAGCATGAGTCTGACCTGTCTGTCAGTGTGGGCCTCAGAGCCAGGGTTCCTTCATACCCCTAGGCTGTCACCCCATAAGAGATGAGTCCGAATGAGTGAGTCTGGGTGGGGGGGGGGGCACAGAGCGGGTGTGAGGGAGTCATCTCTGGAAGGTGTTGACAGAAGGCTGGTGTAATCAGGGACATCTGATCCATATACAATCAGAGCTGAATGATCATTTAACAAATGGGCTGAGGTCTGAACTAAGGCCCTTTGACCTTCCAATGCCTCAACTATGCTCTTCAACAGTTTTTATACATCACTCTTTGTGGCGATGTGCAGGGTTGGGTAGGTTATTTTCTAAATGTAATCCATTGCAGTTATTAGTTACCTGTACAAAATTGTCATCTGTAAAGTAATTTTTGGATTACCCAAACTCAGTAACATAATCTGATTACTTTCTGTTATTTGTACTGGTCTGTGTTCAGTTGGAAATAAGGTTAACACTGTTATGGCTGGGTTGGTTAACTTTCCCCTTAAGAGGCATTAGAAGAAGACAAAAAGGATCCTTAAAAAACATTTGGTCTGTTGTTATAGTAGTCTCTGATTTGTGTTTAGACTCGCTCAGATGGAACAAACTTGTCTTCCTCCTCGCAAACATCCTTTCTGATTTTAAAAGTAATCATCTAGTTTTTAATAGTATATGTAATCTGATTACAATATTTTTGCTGGTAACGTAACTGATTACATGTACAACCCTGCCGATGTGTCACATGAAGTGGGACATTTCCCTCCCTTTCTCCCCACACAAACGTAGGCCTCCTGATTGTTTGGTACAAACATCGCTTGCTAAATTAACTACGCTATCGCTAGTCACATTAAACATTTTGCTTTAAATATAGAGTGAACAGAAAACGCCAGCATTTGGTTACCATTATTCACAAAATGTTAAGCATTGTTGTTTGGTATCACTAGCCTGTACTAGGTCCAGGTTTTCTAGATGAGCGTGAGCTGATCTAGTTCCCAGAATTACACTTCGCCCTCATGTGGATGCTACAGTAGCAAGCATACTAGGTAGTGCTAGGTATCAACAGACAATCCAGTAGGGGCTGGAAGCTGTAGTGAGCTTCGATTGGTCAATAGCGCCGCAATGACGCAGATTATTTGCATAATATTCAGCTTCCCCAACTTTGGTCACACTTTCTCGCCCATGCTCGCATCGCCCAACATTCCCCTACCACTTTACTTCCATCCCTTGAAAACGAACGGCTTCCGATGTTTCATCGCCCCATATCATGTTCAGTTAAGAGGTACTGTTAGCCACGTCTCTCCCCTTGCGGGACGATTGAGCTAACGTAGGCTAATGCGATTAGCATGAGGTTGTAAGTAACAAGAACATTTCCTAGGACATATACATATCGGATATTGTCAGAAAGCTTAAATTCTTGTTAATCTAACTGCACTGTCCAATTTACAGTAGCTATTACAGTGAAAGAATACAATGCTATTGTTTGTGGAGAGTGCACAGTTTTGAACTTAAAAAGTTATTAATTATCCAATTAGGCACATTTGGGCAGTCTTGATACAAAACTCTGAACAGAAATCTAATGGCCAAAATCTAAATTGCGCCTGGGCTGGAATGATACATTATGGCCTTTCTCTTGCATTTCAAAGATGATGGTACAAACGCATGTTTTTTTCTTTGTATTATCTTTTACCAGATCTAATGTGCTATATTCTCCTACATTAATTTAACATTTCCACAAACTTCAAAGTGTTTCCCTTCAAATGGTATCAAGAATATGCATATCCTTGCTTCAGGTCCTGAGCTACAGGCAGTTAGATTTGGGTATGTCATTTTAGGTGAAAATTGAGGCGGATCGTCTAGAGGTTCATCGTTCTTAGAAACGTAATGTAGTAGGATGTCCCTTGGGGGACTTGTAGGACATGCGCGGGTTAGGTTAATAAACAGGCTGGAGCTAGAACCTCGTTGTCGCGCGTCCTTATTTTACATCATACTACATGGAGTCAGAAGTGGGATGGCCCAGGCAGGAGGAACTGCCTCAACTGCTGAAGCCCTATTGGGTGCACCAAAGTGACTTCCACTGTAATGGAGACCTTCTCATGAAAGGACAATGGATAGTTATCCCAGAGACTCTACAACCAGAAATGCTAGACAGAGTGCATGAGGGACACATGGGGATAACCAAATGCAGACTGAGGGCTCAACAGTCAGTGTGGTGGCTTGGTCTGAGTACTCAGATTGCCAAGCTAGTGGCCCAGTGTGAGGTCTGTACAAAATGTCAACCTTGTCATCCGGAGCCAATGATGGCAACGGAGCTGCCAAAACGGCCATGGCAAAAGGTAGGGGCGGATATGTTCTATTGGAAAAATGACACTTATCTGCTAGTGGTAGATTACTACTCAAGATACATTGAAATAGCAAAGACACCTATAACCACATCAGCTGGTGTTATCAATGGATTAAAGTCAATTTTTTCCAGGCAAGGGGTCGCTGAGGTCCTGGTTACAGATAACGCTCCCCAGTTCTCTGCGAGCTCCTTTTCTGCTTTTGCCGCAGAATATGACTTCATACATGTGACCAGTAGCCCCTACCATGCACAAAGTAATGGTGAGGCAGAGAGAGCTGTGAAAACAGTCAAAGGACCGCTGAAAAAGAACAAGGATCCATACAGGGCTCTGTTAGCTTACAGAGTTACACCACTGCATCATGGGCCGTCGCCTGCCGATTTCCTGATAGGCAGGAGGCTGCGTTCCCCATTGCCTGTCTCGCCGGCTCAGCTTAAACCCCGATGGCCTAACAGGAAGGCCTTCGCTGAGAGGGACAAACGGCTGAAACAAACGCAAACTGGAGACTTTAATCAGAGACACCGTGCTAAGGAGAGGCCAGAGCTGACCGAAGGTCGACGTGTGTGGATTACAAACTCAAAGACACCAGCAATAGTGCTGAGGAAAGCGGATGCCCCACGCTCCTATGTGGTGGACACAGGCTCAGAAGAGGTACGAAGGAACAGAACACACCTCAGAGCTCTTCCAGATCTACCAGCCACACAGACTGAGGCCACAGAAAATGCACAAAAAGAGGGTGAAGGAGAGAGAATGCTCACAGAGCCACAAGCGCGCCCAAAAGGGGATGTGAAGCCACCAGAGTGGCTGAAAGACTATGTTACGTGAAGAGAAAACATACTGTTGGGACCATACCCAGCAAAAAGAGACTGTACCTAAGTTAATGTTCATACTGTGTGATTTAATGCTTTCATACTGTTTCAGGATGGGAAGTAGCATGTTAGAGAATAATACTGGTTTCCAAATTGCATTTCAGTTATGCTTCAGTGGTTATGCATGTTGAGTTCTTGTTCATGGGAGAGGGGAAGATGTAGTAGGATGTCCCTTGGGGGTATCCGTACCTTTGTAGGACATGCGCGGGTTAGGTTAATAAACAGGCTGGAGCTAGAACCTCGTTGTCACGCGTCCTTATTTTAGATCATACTACACATAATGTTTATGAAAAGTATGCCTTTTTTCATGAAGGAGTTAGTTATTGACCATTGTAATGTTAAGTGTCCAATAGTATTGCCGTTAAAGTGTATTATCACTGTTCATAAAAAACGTAGTCTACCTGTTTAAAGGTGAATGGTTTGTGCCAAGTTCGTCTCTCCGTTTAGGGATGAGCTGCTCTTGAAGTAACATGTTGCTAGAAGCTTTGCTGTTACTCAGCTGTGGGAGTTTGCTATTGAAACGGTCAATTCTAGGGTGTTTTTACCTTGGCCAAGTAAGTTTATTGTTTTTTCAAGTTAATTATTTGTGTCAACTATTTTCATAATTTTTACCATCTGTACATTTTTGTAAATACAACTCTCAATTCTGGATTCAGTCTTCTTCATCACTGCCTGCACTGTAAATAAAAACCATTGATTTTTGCACATGAACCTCTGACTGTCTCAACAGTTGTTGTTCCACAACCAACTAAATAGGCTGCCGGGTCCTATTTCTTAACACCCTCCATCTCGCCCTCTTGTTTGTCATGTATTTTGTTTCTGTTGTAGGACAAAAAAAATGGAATAATCTCCACCATCATCATTCCACATAGCCAGATTAGACAGAGCGCTACCACAACCTACTCTAACTCCCATCAATCAAACCGTCCTCCTCTCTCCCTCCCTACCTGGTACCAGTCAGTCACCATGCTGTCCTGGTATAATCAGCAGCACCACAGGCCTGTATGAACACACAGCAGCTCAGAGAGACCATAAGGACCAGAGAGAGGGACTACATCAGTCTGCTCTGTTCATCCTCACAGTCACTTTTCTCCCAATAAACAGACATTTTCATAAACACAGAGCAAGTGACTGTATATAAATGAAAACTATTCCTGGAATGACTGAGTGTATGTATGGTGTGTGTGAGTATATTATTTCATATCCTGTTTTTTTGGTGGTGCGTGCAGTAATCCACCTATAATCTGCAGGTAATCTACAGGTAATCCAGCTCTGGGGGCATCTTCAGGCCATCTCTGACAGGATAACCGGGACCTTCATGTGGTCGAACATCATGGTCTGGTTTATCCTTCAAACCAGTTTAATGCCTCTCACACTGTGGTATGCACACTAAAACCAGACCACTGCTCCAATGAGAAATAACTCGTTCTCATAAGGAAAAGTGCTCTGGGCTTTTTGTCAGTCTGTTAATGCATTATTTTCAAATACTTCAGATGTAGGATCTTCATTTGATCACCCTGTTGCAGGAGAACTTTCCTGCAATGCAGGAAATGTAAAATGTGTAGGGTATTTTAGGTTTAAAAAGGTTTCTGAAGTTTGTAATTTCCACTTTGACATTTCTGACTTGATTTTCCCTAATGGAAAGTGTATCAATCCCTACAAAAATGTCCATTAATTATAATCCACATAATAATTCACATTTCCTGTTGCTGCAGGATTATTTTCCTGCTGTAGCAAACTGGCTCAAATGAAGATCCTACATCTGTAGTGCAGGCAATGTTGAAAGGGTTCAGTTCCAGCACTAGTCACGGCCCCCCCTCTCCTCCTCAGTATGTGTATTCATTGCTGTATTGGATTAGCTGTGTTTATAAAGGTCTGGTCTGAGTACTGTTCAAGAGCAAAGGTTTGAGGTTTAAAATAACTGGTGGATGGATACACATGGACAACATTAGCACAATCAGAGAGGCAGAGAGGGGGGATACAGAGAGAGGGAGTAGGAACGGGGATGGGAGGTGTAGAAAATGAGAGTTGGACAGATGATTAAGAGTGATACTGTCCTACATTTGTGCTGGCCCATGAGTCAGTGGTGCCCTTCCTGTCCTTTGGTCTGGGGCCAGGTCTAAAACCCAGGCTGTCTCTGAGGGTCATAGCTGACAGACAGACAGATGGACAGATCGGTCATCACTCCCATCAGCACCACCACAGGAGCACTGCATGCTGGGACAAGATCAATTAGAGGAGGAGGATCACATCTATTTACAGGAGCAACATTAAGGATACAATATACCCTTCAGACACTATCTCTCATACCCTCCCTATCCCTCTCTCTACCTTCCCATCTGATTATCCCTCTCCCTCTCTCTACCTTCCCATCTGATTCTCCCTCTCCCTCTCTCTACCTTCCCATCTGATTCTCCCTCTCCCTCTCTCTACCTTCCCATCTGATTCTCCGTCTCCCTACCTTCCCATCTGCTTCTCTCTCTCTACCTTCCCATCTGATTCTCCCTCTCCCTCTCTCTACCTTCCCATCTGATGCTCCCTCTCCCTCTCTCCACCTTCCCATCTGATTCTCCCTCTCCCTCTCTCTACCTTCCCATCTGATTCTCCCTATCCCTCTCTCTACCTTCCCATCTGATTCTCCCTCTCCCTCTCTCTACCTTCCCATCTGCTTCTCTCTCTCTACCTTTCCATCTGCTTCTCTCTCTCTCTCTCTACCTATCCATCTGTTTCTCTCTCTCTCTCTCTACCTTCCCATCTCTCTCTAACTTCCTATCTGCTTCTCTCGCTCTACCTTCCTATCTGCTTCTCTCTATCTGATTCTGTTTCTCTCTGTGTCTGTCTCTCTCTCTCCCCTCTCTTTCTCTCACCCTCTCTCTCACTTCCACCTCCTCTCCCTAAGCGTGTTCTGTTTGGTTGCCTTGCCTCCAGTGCAAATAAACACACTTCAGTGACATCGGTTTTCCGTGCTGCTCTGACCCCCAGACGACAGAAACATGTCAAACCACACAAATAAATAGCTCCCCTTGAACCCAAATAGTCTAATTGCTCAGATCCTGCACGAGGACCAGCTCAGATCCTGCATGAGGAACAGCTCAGATCCTGCACGAGGACCAGCTCAGATCCTGCACGAGGACCAGCTCAGATCCTGCACGAGGACCAGCTCAGATCCTGCATGAGGACCAGCTCAGATCCTGCATGAGGACCAGCTCAGATCCTGCATGAGGACCAGCTCAGATCCTGCACGAGGACCAGCTCAGATCCTGCATGAGGACCAGCTCAGATCCTGCACGAGGACCAGCTCAGATCCTGCATGAGGACCAGCTCAGATCCTGCATGAGGACCAGCTCAGATCCTGCATGAGGACCAGCTCAGATCCTGCATGAGGACCAGCTCAGATCCTGCACGAGGACCAGCTCAGATCCTGCATGAGGACCAGCTCAGATCCTGCATGAGGACCAGCTCAGATCCTGCATGAGGACCAGCTCAGATCCTGCACGAGGACCAGCTCAGATCCTGCATGAGGACCAGCTCAGATCCTGCACGAGGACCAGCTCAGATCCTGCATGAGGACCAGCTCAGATCCTGCATGAGGACCAGCTCAGATCCTGCATGAGGACCAGCTCAGATCCTGCATGAGGACCAGCTCAGATCCTGCATGAGGAACAGCCATGGAGTCTTGCAGCAGAGTGGGGTCACCACACCCCGTGCCGGAGGAAAGGAGAGCCTGGATTGAACATCTCTCCCTGTAGCTCCCCTCTCCAGTTTCTGGATCCAGGCAGGGGGTCTACTGCCTCATCCATCCCGTGGAGTATGCATCAAAACCTCAATATGTCAAATAGAGTTGAGTCAGTTTCATCGACCTGGAGCTGATACTACGGAGCAGAGGAGGTATAGAGAAACCTATAGTCTCTGACCCTAAGCTCACACCAAACCCAGACCTAAAACTCTCACCAGCCGCCCAGTCAGTCTTTACCTTCGGGTTCCCATGCTGAACAGAGGGAAATGTTTGGCTATGGTGATATTGGATAGTGGAGGTCCACTGGAGAGACGATTGGATACTGTATACACCAACTCAATCATGTTTAGCCATATGACCTCATGTGTGACCCTAGGGGCCAGTCACTGAGGTGTCTTAAGGAAACTGTTGAACAGTTCTAGAGAGAGAGAGGGGTCAGAGGAAGGGAGGGATATATATATATATATATATATATATAGATATATATATAGAGAGAGAGAGTGTGTGTGTGTGAGAGAGAAAGAAGATGCTTTCCTTTCAACCTGAGGAAATTAAAATTGTTTTCAAATGTTTTCCCAGCCTGTGAGAGTTCGAGTTCATAACCCACTAATCACAACCACAAGGCCAAGTCTAACCTGACACACTCATTTCACACACTAACGCAGAGACACTCACTGTCTCAAACTACAATGAAACAGATCACATCATTCTAAAACCATTCTGATCCAGTTCACAAGGCAAAAGAGATCAAATGAAATTCCCGTCCAGGGCCAATATGATCATTCATTCATTTACTTGTGTGTAGATGCACTACAGTCTTGCAGTCCAGTAGTCATAGCTACCAACCTCATACAAGCATACTGTACCTCATTCAGAAATCTATTTCCACACTATCTAACATAGCGTCTTCTCTCTTCTGGTCCTGATGAATATTTATGTTGACCATGTTTGCATTAGACTGTGGTGCCGTTATCATTGGCTGGAAGCAGCTTCAAAGGCTGAGGAACCATGTCTATGCTCATCACACAATATTTACAGTGGTTTGCAAGCAAAATAAATGTTTTCTGGACATACAAACACGAAGAGTTTGTTTGGGGGCCCTGTGGCTATGGACCTGGGCCTATAATCAACATACTGGTAATTACGTCATGGGATTGATACTGTATGTTATGGAATGAAGCAGCTGCAGTGTTCTCATGGTGCAGAGTCTTAAACTCCCTCTAGTGGTGGACATTATTAGAGACATCACTATGACCCCACACCTATATCTGGGTAAAAACAGATCGAGCCACTTAGACCAAGTCTGAAGCCATCCTCTAGCTCTCCTCAACCCCTCCTTTCCTGTCCATAGATGAGTCTGTGTTTTTAATCTGAAATTGTCCTGCTCTGATCTCTCAGCCCCCCCCCCACCCTCCCCCCACACCCTGCCTCCTCTCCCAGAGGCACACCCTGCTCTAAAAGCTTTTTAAAATTATGGCGCCCATTAGAGTTGGGCTGGTTCTCTGCTCCGCTCTGTCCTGCACACAAACTGTCCTGCATTGACTTGATGACAAAAAAACCTGCAGTGACATTGACCTGCTCCGTGTGTCTCTCATCTCACTTATGAACAGAGAAGGGATGTGAGCTGGACGCTCATCAGCAGAAAAATAGAGTGAGGCGGGAGAGAGGTAAAGAGACGGAGTGAGGGGGAGAGAGGTAAAGAGGCAGAGTGAGGGGGAGAGAGGTAAAGAGACAGAGTGAGGGGGAGAGAGGTAAAGAGACAGAGTGAGGGAGAGAGAGAGAGGTAAAGAGACAGAGTGAGGGGGAGAGAGGTAAAGAGACAGAGTGAGGGGGAGAGAGGTAAAGAGGCAGAGTGAGGGGGAGAGAGGTAAAGAGACAGAGTGAGGGGGAGAGGTAAAGAGACAGAGTGAGGGAGAGAGAGGTAAAGAGACAGAGTGAGGGGGAGAGAGGTAAAGAGACAGAGTGAGGGGAGAGAGAGGTAAAGAGACAGAGTGAGGGAGAGAGAGGTAGAGAGACAGAGTGAGGGAGAGAGAGGTAAAGAGACAGAGTGAGGGGGAGAGAGGTAAAGAGACCGAGTGAGGGGGAAAGAGGTAAAGAGACAGAGTGAGGGGGAGAGAGAGAGGTAAAGAGACAGAGTGAGGGAGAGAGAGAGAGGTAGAGAGACAGAGTGAGGGAGAGAGAGGTAAAGAGACAGAGTGAGGGGGAGAGGTAAAGAGACAGAGTGAGGGGGAGAGAGGTAAAGAGACAGAGTGAGGGGAGAGAGGTAAAGAGAGAGTGAGGGAGGGAGAGGTAAAGAGACAGAGTGAGGGGGAGAGAGGTAAAGAGACAGAGTGAGGGGGAGAGAGGTAAAGAGAGTGAGGGAGAGAGAGGTAAAGAGACAGAGTGAGGGGAGAGAGGTAAAGAGAGAGTGAGGGAGAGAGAGGTAAAGAGAGAGTGAGGGAGAGAGAGGTAAAGAGACAGAGTGCAATAAACCTGGATGTTTCTATTCATCTCCCTGAAGTGGAGACGTCTGGCTTTGGCAGACTGTGCACAAAAAAAGAAAGAAGTGCATGTAAATATAGAAAGGACAATGTGGTGGACGGTGTGACTCAACTACTGAACAGCTATTAGTGTACTTCACATAACCATTTTCATTTATACACATCTGCCCCGACCATGAAATCAAAATCAAAACGTCACTCCCATATTTTATGTGTTGCATTAAGTTGCATTAACCTGTGACTGTGTATGAGAGAAAACAGAGTAAACTTCACAGGCACAGCAGGGGGAGAAAATGTAGTGTGTGTGTGTGTGTGTGTGTGTGTGTGTGTGTGTGTGTGTGTGTGTGTGTGTGTGTGTGTGTGTGTGTGTGTGTGTGTGTGTGTGTGTGTGTGTGTGTGTGTGTGTGTGTGTGTGTGTGTGGTGACTGTGTGTTTGTTTATCTATGCTCCTCTAGCTTTCTGGTTTACATAAAACACTAATCCAATAGTCACCGCTCTGAGAAAAGTGTTCTGTTTCTGACCCCTGGTTCACCGTTGCTTCCTGTTCCGACCAATCAGGCGGGTCTGTCCGTCGTTGACTGGCTGCTACACAACCTCTCATGTTACTCTGGGATCAAATGGGGCTTGGAAGCAGGGTAGCGTTTCTATGGAGGCCATACAGCTACAGCATCTCAAACCAACCCGCTTCAAAGGGTGCCAGTCCACCCCCTGAAGGCACCCTGCTGCATTGCCCTCCATCCCCCCAGTCTGGACCACAATGCCAGGTGACACAGGGTGCTCAGACAGACCTTGAAGTCTGACACCTTCACACCATGGTCCATAAGCCCCACCCGGTGACCTTCTCTGTCTGTGAGCTACAGAGCATCCCAGCTGAGCAGGGCCATACTTTGATCTGATGGGAACTATGGAATCGTCATTGACACCATAGAACTGAGCACCAACTTAGATAAGATCAGCATATGGATCATGGAATGAACATAAGACATTTTGGAGACCACTGCTTTTTAATGGATATCGGGTGTTGACCAGAGCCCGAAGAACAACGACTAGGCCATTAGAACAAGGGCTCACCTGTTCTGTGGTTTGTGATTGTGCATGTCAGGAGGATGTGGTGAGGGAAGGGGCTGAGTGATGATGATCCTCCACAGGGAGAGAGGTGATGCTGACAGATCTCTATTATGAACAGACTGCAATTCCATCTCTTTCAAATCAACAGAGGTTATTACCACTCCAAATCACCACAGGGACTAGGAAACTAGCATTGTAACCTTGTCACACATAGTTATTATCTGAGAGAAGGGCATGGGACTGAATCATCCTCAATTGTCTATGAGGAAAATCAGTCACCTTGATTAGCATGGTACCTGGTTAAATGGATTTCCCATATAAGATCCTGTGACAAAAATCCAAATGGATTGAGTATACGCCCTGGGTGACACCACGGTGATGCATGGTCTTAGTAACCAAACAGGAAATGCTTGTGAGCTGAGTAGTTCCCATGTTCAGGGTTAAAGGTCGTGAAAATGGCAGATTGGTTTAAGCCATGTCACTCAATAGAGACATAACGGAGTTTGAATGAACCTCAGCAGCCAACCCTCAAGGGGGGATGGAAGCTAGCTCCCCTCCAGTAGACGTTTGTTTTGGTATTAGAGGGAGGTTAAACGGTTTAAGCTGAGCAGAGGTGGAATAAGAATAACCCTCTAGTGTTAAGACTGAGCACTTCTCTCTCCCATAGTGTGTAAACCCAAACAAACATCAACGTGACGCGGAGACGCTATGAGATACTAACACCAGACACTTAAACTAGACACTAAACACCAGACATAGACAGGAATTATGAGCAACAACATGTTGATCAGAAGCACATGGGGGTGAGTGTGTTAACTTCTTCCCTGTCTCTCCATCTTTCTCTCTATATGCCTCCCTTTCACTTCTTCTGTCTCTCCATCTTTCTCTCTATATGCCTCCCTTTCACTTCTTCTGTCTCTCCATCTTTCTCTCTATATGCCTCCCTTTCACTTCTTCTGTCTCTCCATCTTTCTCTCTATATGCCTCCCTTTCACTTCTTCTGTCTCTCCATCTTTCTCTCTATATGCCTCCCTTTCACTTCCGTCTCTCCATCTTTCTCTCTATATGCCTCCCTTTCACTTCTTCTGTCTCTCCATCTTTCTCTGTATCTGCCTCCCTTTCACTTCCGTCTCTCCATCTTTCTCTGTATCTGCCTCCCTTTCACTTCTTCTGTCTCTCCATCTTTCTCTCTATATGCCTCCCTTTCACTTCTTCTGTCTCTCCATCTTTCTCTGTACATGCCTCCCTTTCACTTCTTCTGTCTCTCCATCTTTCTCTGTATCTGCCTCTGGCTCTGCTATATATAGTAACAGCTCTATCTGGACTATAGATTTCACAGAACAAGAGAAAACTAAAAATGTATGAAATTAAAGGAGTCATTTCACAGAGCACTGGGTCGGACTATCAGTATGTCTGGAAGTAATCCACTCCTAAGACAAAAACAGAAGAGAAAAAATGACAAGCTTTCAAAATCTTCTGTCCTCCTGTTGTGACTCAATTAACCCACCGTGGTCCACTTACCCAACATTAACTTTCTATTAGACTCAATTGACCCACCGTGGTGCACTTACCCAACATTAACTTTCCATTAGACTCAATTAACCCACCGTGGTCCACTTACCCAACATTAACTTTCTATTAGACTCAATTGACCCACCGTGGTCCACTTACCCAACATTAACTTTCTATTAGACTCAATTATCCCACCGTGGTCCACTTACCCAACATTAACTTTCCATTAGACTCAATTAACCCACCGTGGTCCACTTACCCAACATTAACTTTCCATTAGACTCAATTAACCCACCGTGGTCCACTTACCCAACATTAACTTTCTATTAGACTCAATTATCCCACCGTGGTCCACTTACCCAACATTAACTTTCTATTAGACTCAATTAACCCACCGTGGTCCACTTACCCAACATTAACTTTCTATTAGACTCAATTGACCCACCGTGGTCCACTTACCCAACATTAACTTTCTATTAGATTCAATTAACCCACCGTGGTCCACTTACCCAACATCAACTTTCTATTAGACTCAATTATCCCACCGTGGTCCACTTACCCAACATTAACTTTCCATTAGACTCAATTAACCCACCGTGGTCCACTTACCCAACATTAACTTTCTATTAGATTCAATTAACCCACCGTGGTCCACTTACCCAACATTAACTTTCCATTAGACTCAATTAACCCACCGTGGTCCACTTACCCAACATTATCTTTCCATTAGACTCAATTAACCCACCGTGGTCCACTTACCCAACATTAACTTTCTATTAGACTCAATTAACCCACCGTGGTCCACTTACCCAACATTAACTTTCTATTAGATTCAATTAACCCACCGTGGTCCACTTACCCAACATTAACGTTCTATTAGACTCAATTAACCCACCGTGGTCCACTTACCCAACATTAACTTTTTATTAGATTCAATTAACCCACCGTGGTCCACTTACCCAACATTAACTTTCTATTAGACTCAATTGACCCACCGTGGTCCACTTACCCAACATTAACTTTCTATTAGATTCAATTAACCCACCGTGGTCCACTTACCCAACATCAACTTTCTATTAGACTCAATTATCCCACCGTGGTCCACTTACCCAACATTAACTTTCCATTAGACTCAATTAACCCACCGTGGTCCACTTACCCAACATTAACTTTCTATTAGATTCAATTAACCCACCGTGGTCCACTTACCCAACATTAACTTTCCATTAGACTCAATTAACCCACCGTGGTCCACTTACCCAACATTATCTTTCCATTAGACTCAATTAACCCACCGTGGTCCACTTACCCAACATTAACTTTCTATTAGACTCAATTAACCCACCGTGGTCCACTTACCCAACATTAACTTTCTATTAGATTCAATTAACCCACCGTGGTCCACTTACCCAACATTAACGTTCTATTAGACTCAATTAACCAACCGTGGTCCACTTACCCAACATTAACTTTTTATTAGATTCAATTAACCCACCGTGGTCCACTTACCCAACATTAACTTTCTATTAGACTCAATTATCCCACCGTGGTCCACTTACCCAACATGAACTTTCTAATAGATTTGCAGGCAGAGCCAGGGGGAGACAGGGGGCTGATACTCAACATGGGACAGCTTCGGGAAACAATAGACCTCTGGGGAAACACAAAGAAAACACACATAGGCACTCAATGCACAGACACAATCTTTCACAAACCACATAGAAAGACGGAAGGCTGTGAGAGCAGGGACCAGGGGTGGTTATGGGAAAGTGAAAGAAAGAGTAGAGGCGGAACCACGGCTGGTGGGTTTTCTTTCCCTTGCTCTCTCAGAGGAAGAGAGGAGGAAATGAACCTGAGATTCAACAGAGCTGGAGATTTAGACCTCCTTCCATCCTCTTTCCTTTATCCTTACAATTCCACTTCTCCACTCTTCTTTCCCCCCTTTTACCAGTGGTGGAAAACATACTCAAAAGTCATACTTGAGTCAAAGTAAAGATATCTTAATAGAAAATGACTAAAGTAAAAGTGAAAGTCACCCAGTAAAAAACTACTTGAGTAAAAGTCTGAAAGTACTTGGTTTTAAATATACTTAAGTATCAAAAGTAAATGGAATTGCTAAAATGTACTTGAGTATCAAAAGTTAAAGTGATTATAATTTCTAATTCCTTATATTATGCAAACCAGACAGCACAATTTCGATAGCCAGGGGCACACTACAACACTCTGACATTAATTTACAAACAAAGCATTTGTGTTTAGTAAGTCTGCCAGGTCAGAGGCAATAGGGATGACCAGGGATGTTCTCTTGATAAGTGAGTGAGTTGGACCATTTTCCTGTAAAGTACTTTTGGGTGTCAGGGAAAATGTACAGAGTAAAAAGTACATTATTTTCTTCAGGAATGTAGTGAAGTAAAAGTAAAAGTTGTCAAAAATAAATAGTAAAGTACAGATACCCCTTAAAGTATTTTTACTTCAGTACTTTACACCACTGCCTTTTACATTTATATTTGAGTTATTTCGCAGACACTCTTATCCAGAGCAACTTACAGGAGGAGCAATTAGGGTGAAATGCCTTGCTCAAGGGCACATTGACCGATTTTTCATCTAGTCGGCTCAAGGAATCGAACCAGCAACCTTTCGGTAACTGGCCCAACGCTCTTAACAACTAGGCTACCTGCTGCCCTTGTCCTCTACTTTAAAGTCAACCACACGTGGAATACCACAGGGCAGGATGAACTATTATGTTATAACAGAACAACTCAGAAGAACGCATTGTCAGTGATGTGCTTAAAGTGGATCCTATAGTTGTGAAATCCCAGGAGATTGTCAGAGAGAGAGAGAGAGAGAGAGAGAGAGAGAGAGAGAGAGAGAGAGAGAGAGAGAGAGAGAGAGAGAGAGAGATGTAACTCTGCTACTGCTGCTGATGACAACCAGACCACCTTCCCCTCTACTGCCGTTATATTTTGTTTCTCCTCAGCATTTTCTTTCCACAAAGAAATGGACTTGTAGATTGCAAGTGAAACAGACTCTCTGATGAGGGTAGCACTTAGCTGGAAGACTTGGCAGAGACTGTTGAAGTTTGATTCATCCCAACCAACCATCCAAGGCCCAGCCAAAAATAAAAAACATCCTAATATTTCAGTTGATGTGTTTCTAACAGCAGGAGATACTGTTAGACAGAATATACACAGACATGTTGGGGCGGCAGGTAGCCTAGTGGTTAGAGCGTTGGACTAGTAACCCAAAGGTTAAAGGTTACTAATCCCCAAGCCAACAAGGTACAAATCTGTCGTTCTGCCCCTGAACAAGGCAGTTAACCCCGTGTTCCTAGGCCATCATTGAAAATAAGAATTTGTTATTAACTGACTTGCCTAGTTAAATAAAGATACAATAATGTTACCTTGTTCATGTAACATATTAAATTGTCCCATGTCAGATGCACCTACACACCACACATACATACTAGTAACTGCCAAAATAAAGGAAACATAAAGTGTCTTAATAGGGTGTTGGGCCACCACGAGCCAGAACAGCTTCAACGTGCCTTAGCATACATTCTACAAGTGTCTGGAACTCTATTGGAGGGATGCAACATTATTCTTCCACAAGCAATTCCATAATTTGTTGTTTTGTTGATGGTGGTGGAAAACACTGTCTCAAGCACCGTTCCAGAATCTTCCATAAGTGTTCAATTTGGTTGAGATCTGGTGACAGATCTTTTCATGCTCATCAAATCATTCAGTGATTGTATATAGCCCCGCTATTGTTATTTACTGTTGCTCTTTAATTATTTGTTATTCTTCTCTTACTTTTGGGGGGGATTTTCTTAAAAATGCAATGTTGGTTAAGGGCTTGTAAGTAATTATTTCACTGTAAGGTCTACACCTGCTGTATTCGGCGCATGTGACAAATACAATTTGATTTGAGTACTCGTGGACTGTGGATGGGGGCATTGTCATCCTATGGGGGCATAGACATGGTAGCCCAAATAATGGCTTGCTCAACATTTTTAAACATGACCCTAAGCATAATGGAATTTTAATTGCTTAAGTAACTAAGGAACCACACCTGTGTGGAAGCACCTTCTTTCAATATACTTTGTGTCCTTCATTTACTCTAGTGTTTCCTTTATTTTGGCAGTTACCTGTAGCTACATCAGCCTCACTGCTGGTAAATGCCTGACAGATTCACATGCTACAATAGCTCCCCCTAGTGTCAACTGATCAAATGGCTACTGTTTTCTAAAGACTGTAGACTGGACTAAACTAAGACACAAATGTACTGAGTAAGGACAACATTCAGTTAAAATGATAAATGTTTCAGTATATAGTATTAACCAAAACATTGGATCTGACAGCTTGAGTTTGACCCTTAATTAAGCCACTATGTCAGCAGGGTGTGTCCAAACCTGGACACTAGAGGGCGCCTACACCTCACTGATCACACCAGTATTCCCCAGACCAGCTCTCGCCATGCTACCTCTGCCTGGCTGTCGCCTGCAGCGCCTCATTCAAATTGAATTATACAGTGAAATAGGATTACATGATAGAGCACTATTGTTGGAGTCTGGAAGAAAAGTAGACTCAGTACATATTACACAAACACACATTTCTGTCTGGCATTCTGATTCAAGTCTTGAATAAAACTAGACTGGGAGAATATATTGTTACACATGCTATTCCCTGGTGCAGCATAATGACTTATTTTAGCATTGAGCCTCTGCTTATCTTGAGTGAGTAAAGAAACTGAGTTATGGACCTATAACAATGTGTGGTGGTGAATGCGTGTGTATGAATGGAACAGTGCTGATTTAAAGACACTTTATTATGGCTGGTGTTCCACTAGATAGTGGGTTGGGGAGCTGATATCCCTTTATAGACAGGTTGTTGCTTCTTCCATGACCCTCTCTGGTACACAGGGCCGCCTCTGAGGCAGAATACAATTAAAAAGAGGGAAGTTTATAGAGTCTAAAATAATCTAACAGATATCTAGAGCCCTCCTGAGCCTGGGTACTCATTCTTAACCTTCATCAGCATTTAGTGGTGCGTAATGAGAATAGAAAGGGGGACTATTGAGTGTGTGTGTGTGTGTGTGTGTGTGTGTGTGTGTGTGTGTGTGTGTGTGTGTGTGTGTGTGTGTGTGTGTGTGTGTGTGTGTGTGTGTGTGTGTGTGTGTGTCAGTCAGATGGATAGAGGAGAGCACGTCAGAGACCTCCTTCTCTTTGATGTCTCAGTCATATGGCTGATTGACACACTCCACAGAGACCTTATCCTCCAGTGACCTCTCACCTCTGACCTCAGTCTTGTATGAGGGTAGAGTCTCTGGCCATCACAGACTTATAGCTAATTAACCCCTGAACTGAGATCAATTAACCCTGTAACATCGCCTTAATAGATAGCCAAACAAGCTGGATTAGCAGATACAGATAACTCCAAAGTTCACAAAGGTCAAAGGGTAAAGTAACATTTGAGATCCAGAGGAAAGCAGGAAGCTGAGGAAAATATATCATCTATCAGATAGAAAAAAGGTAGACGGATAGACAGACAGACTGAACCGGACCGACTGATCCAGACAGACAGACGGACTGAACCGGACCGACTGAACCGGACAGACAGAGCTTTATGTTTCTATCTAATGAAGTGGAAGTAGAGCCGAGCAGTGAGCAGCAGCAGTAATATGCTGAAGTGGCCAGATATCCAGTAGACCGGCCCATTAACCTGCTCCTAATGAACTGTGTTATAGGAAATGTTTTTATTAATCACACAGCACCTGGTGACGCACGTGTGCTCTCCAGGCTCACTGTGTACATCAATAAGCTTCAACAAGGCTGTAGATTGACTAGACACCCTGCAGGAAACTACATCAGGGCCAAACAAGCTGCTCACAGCGTTCATGTGTCCATCAGAATGAAAACGGATCAATTCAGCTTTGGGACTGACATAACAAAGTCAGAACCGGCCCTAACCAAAAAGGAAAGTTCCTGTCCTGAGGATGTCAATGAGGAAAATTTTATGTATGCCCCATGTGTGTTGGCATTGGTTAACACTGAAATGTGACTGTGACATGGTCACGATCACCACCTGTTACACACAGCAGGTGAACCAGAATAGTCAGGGACAGTCTGTTAGTCTACAGAAGATCATAGAAAAGTTTATTCCAATCATTTGCATCAATAGCTTAATTCCCTAAATGGATTAAATGTGCTTCCAAATAGCAGCCATCATCATCATACATAATGACATGCTTGGTTCCACTGACATAATGTGTGCAAAAGTGCAAACCAGTCAATTAGTTTAGTAGAACCACAGTGGGTTTGACTATATTCTGCTTGACTGCTGATGAGAAATAGTGTGAGGGCATGAGAGAGAGATAGTTGGGGGCACACGCATGAGGGGCAGGGAGAGAGAGAGAGAGAGAGACTGTTTAAACGTCAATGCCAGTATACGATTCCTTGTCAGTCCACACACGCTGATATGAGCAACGCCAAGGATTCCATTCATCAACTAGGCTTCACCCCAGTGGATATACACTGATACAGCCGACTATATATCATCTACTTCATTCTCACTCACACTGTTGCAGGTTGAGCAGGAATTGCATACACTATTTTTCGTGGATGGTAATGCGGTACATTCTCATGGATTTCCAATGTTATAGTGATTGGACTCAACACCGGGAAAAGTAAAAGGAAGGCGCGTGTTGAAGGTGCCCAGGTGTAGCAGCTGAGCCTGCGTTGGACATGGGACCGTATCTTAGCTTTGGGGATTACAGTGCGGAAGGAATAGCGTCTTCGTGAATGAAAGCTGACTTCGGGCTGAAGCGGGAATCTGAGGCACTGCGCGCGCCAGAAAAATGCGTTCCAACCACGGCTTTATCTTGCTTCTCCTTAACGGAACAGCGTGCTTGGTAAGCAAGAAGGGGCGGCGGTGCCCAGCAGTGTAAAAAAGTTACACCAGTCATATGTGTGTCTGTGTCCATAGTTCCATGTCCATTCACCCCTGTCGTTACTAGGCTACCCCTTCCTTCAGACATGTGCCACTCATTTGTTTGGCGAAAAGTGAAGGGAATTAACCGTGCATACGGTGTCGCACGAGCTACTGGACCCGACAAGGTTCCCTCTCCCAGGGCAGAGACCCGCGTGAGTGAGTACGCTGTGAGCGGTTGCCATGGATAGCATGCTGCGCCACGGACAACGGTCCCGTACATTAATTGTGCCTCAAATCTCCATATTGGAGTTCCTCGGTTGAAGCGTATTCTATCCGTTGCTGAAGTTATTTGTTGATGGACAACGAAAGGGGACTGACTCTCTTTGACCGATCATTACGATTTGTTATTAAAAAAAATTGAAAGATAACTTAATAACGGTACAAAGGCGAGACGAATAGGCTACCTGGCATGAGACACAGTGCAACGTGTCCCCCATACAGGTAATGTCTGGTCAATATTTTAATGTTTCATTGTGCAAGGTTGAGTAAAATAAAATGAAGGAATTTCTAAAATTGTATATTGACCACGAGCTGATTATTGCAGGCAACACAATTCGACGTTAGTGCACTGTAGCCTATGCCAGTTCAGGTATCACACTGTGCAACCTGGTGTATACTCAATCAACATTATGTTGTGATTAATGATCTGCAATTACCACAGGATTTAGAGTTCTGGTAAATGTAACGCTTTTAATGTGATAAACATAACTAACATCAAGATGAAACTAAGTGCCTTATTAGGCATGTTTATTGACCATGTTGTGTGCAAAATTTTAGCCGAGACTTTAATTTTCTAAACAAATGTACGTCATCATGCTTTACATTTATATCTATATATAGAGCAACAATCTAATTTGGCAAATTTAGAGGCAAATTGTAGCATCAAGAACAAAAACTGAATGACGTAGGCTAAATTCAAGTGTTGTCGCAAGGTTGCTTCTTTGATGCGTTGTGTTCAGTTCTGTTGTGACACCTTTGTGTCAGAGCGGCCGACCTTGTGGCTTTGTAAAGGCACACACACTGAATAACCTTGGGCGCTTCTGACTGAACACAGACTGTAGTATACAGGTGAATTGTAGGCTATAATAAAGTATTCAAAGAGTTATTACCCACTGGGCACAGATGTTAGTTCAACGTCTAGTTATCGTTGAGTTGGCAACTAATGTAAAGTCAAGGTGAAATCAACAAAACATGTCACCATGTCATTGGATTTAGGTTAAAAGTTGTGTGAAAAAATACGAAATCCCCTTATGTTGATAATTGTTTTCAAATCAAATCAGTTTTCCACATTGATTCAATGTCATCACATTGATTTATTTGATTGAAATGGCGTGGAAACAAGTTGATTAAACCCGTTTTTGCCCACTGGGTAGTTGCCTAATCCAGGATTTTAAGCACAACAAATTCGTAAAATATAGTAAGAATTGGATTCTTAACATATCATACGAATTGCAAAAAAAACATTTTTTTTAATATTGCAGGATGTAACCACAGAGTTTCTAAACTCAGAGGTGCAACATCGCAAGACTTCCTGGGAACACTTGCGAAACAAACCAAGCAGAGCAGGCTGGGGTTTGAGAAGTCAGTGAAAGAAGTGACATTCTTTTCCTTAGTTGTTAATTTTCTTGAAATCTAAAGGCACAACCTAGATTCGAGCCAACGTCTTAAGTAGTTGAACATATTATTACTCCAACCTCGTGAAAGTGACAAACTGACACCTTTTCATTTTCCTCAAAACCAACATTATATCGAAGCAGTGCCTTTGATTTGACGGCCAGCACATTGCAGTTCCCTTTAGATCCAGTGACTTGTTTCAGCCCACTAGCCAACATCACCATGATATCACCTAGAAGTGTGATTAGGGATTTCTATTGGAGAAGCAGTTTCTGCCTACATACTGTACTGTCTTTGATGTAATATGTTACACGAAATAGATGACTTGGTACACAATTTGATGAGGTAGTACACAAAAAACGGGGACAACTTTTGGCTCTTGAGCACCATTTTCAGAACTACTGGCTGAAATAATACAAAAGTTTGAGAGTGCATCTTAAAGTAGGTAACCTATTTTATATAAAGACATAGGCCACTGTTTAGCCTACGTGAAATTAAAATGAGATTATGGATAATTCAAAATAAAAGTCATCATTAGGCCAAATGTACCACCATCTCAAAATTATTTTTCTTCATTGATTGAACATTTGCACGTCTCACAAAGGATTTGGGTCGTAAGACATATTATTAATAGATGACATTGGCCCTATTACTTGACAAATTGAATAAATGTTCCCCTTCCATTTCCTCCCATCTAAGAGAGAGGTTTTAGGAGTCGGAGAACATGTTTACGCTTCAAGGTGTATGTTCACACATGCTTGCCACATACTCTCAAACGCAGCAGGATTGCACTAATGATGTAATTAATTGGAGTGCAGTTTCTATCAATATTCTACCATGTTGCCTATCTAAAAACTGTGGCGCACCACATCTCTCAGCAGGGGATCTTGGGTAATTCATTAGCCGCACGACATTGATAAATTATAGAGCAATTAATAAATTATCCAACTTATTACACAATAGAGCTCGGATTAATAATGATAGACCATGCATTTATATTCAAATTCAGCTGATTTCCCTATTGTACCGCCCCACTCAATATCAGTGTGTAGCCTTTGTCTCTAGGGTGTATAAACCCACTCTGTCTGGATGGAAATAAGGTTATTAATACTCTATCAACACGAAGAAAGCAACAATGATGTGATGGATTTAGCGTCTCAAATGTTAATTACTATGCCATGCATTGGTTGATATGAATAATATAAACAATCTTAGTCAGAGTGCTTTGAAATTGACTGCTATGCTAAGAAATTATAGTACGTTTTTGGCGAGGGTTTAGCAATTTTTCATTCTATGACATGCAGCTCAGAGATTGGATTCATTTGTTTTGGCTCGAGCATTCAGTGTTATACAGTCAAGAGCCTATTCCAACTAATTTGTTTGTTAAATGTTTATATTAGGGCTATTAACCCAGCACTAGTCTCATAGCAATACCATTAGATCCTTACAGTAAGACAGGCAATATCAAGGGTTATTGTGCTTTCTCCAGGTTCACACGCACACACACACACACACACACACACACACACACAGATCGAGAGAGAAAGAGAAAGACAGAGCGAGAGACAGGTAAGGGGAGTCTGGCTCCTAACATATCCACTGTGTGCCATGTGCCCATGCTCATAATGACTGGGGTTACAAAAGGGCTGAATAAGGAAGAGAGTGCAGAAAGGGAGAGTTAGCAGTCAAATACAGGGTGAGGGACAGCCTAGTGTGAATAGGATAGAAAAGACAAGAAATGTGTAGAACAGCATACAACGAGAACAGAGAGTATGGAGAGAGACAGAATTAAATAAAAGAGTTGGGGGAGAGAAAGACGGAGGGAAGGAGAGGGATTGAAATGGATAGAGCGTAGAATAGATGGAGTAGTAACAGTAGTAATAATAGTAATAATAATAATACATTGAATTTGGCGGACGCCTTTCAGGACACTCAAGGACATTTTCCATTAACAATAGGTCTACATCAAATCAAGTGTAACAATCAATGTGCAATTTAAAATCAAAGGACCAGACAAAACAGGACAAATAAAATGAGGGAGGGAGGGCTTGGGTAGAGGATATAAACACAGTTTAAGGGTTTGGGTTTTAGGGGTAGGGTTGGGAATAGGCAAAGGGATGGGTTTAGGGTAAGGGTTTGGGTTTGGGTTTGGGTTTGGGTTTAGGGGGTAGGGTTGGGAATAGGCAAAGGGACGGGTTTAGGGTAAGGGTTTGGGTTTAGGGGTAGGGTTGGGAATAGGCAAAGGGACAGGTTTAGGGTAAGGGTTTGGGGGACACATGGATACTGAGAAGGGGTGTAGGACAGAGTCAATCATAGACTACAGGCTACAGGTTATAGGCTTCCTATGAAGAGGTGTGTTTTGAGGAGGTTTTTGAATGAGATGACTGTGGCTTCATGTTGTATGTGTGGGCATAGTGCATTCCAGAGCCTGGGTGCCGAGCAGCTGAAGGCCCGGGCACCCATGTTGGAGAGGCAGAATGAGGGGGTGACAAGGAGACCAGCAGAGGAGGAGCGGGTGGAGCGAGAGGGGGCATAGACTGGGAAAAGGTCAGAGAGGTAGGTGGATGCCAGGTTGTGGAGGGCCTTGTAGGTGAAGAGGAGTGTCTTAAAGTCAATACAGGATTGCACAGGGAGACAGTGTAGATTGATGAGGATTGGTGTGATGTGTTCAGTCGATCTGGTGCGGGTGAGGATTCTGGCAGCATAGTTCTGGACCAGCTGGAATCTGTTGGTGAGTTTGGTGGGGATACCAGGGAGGAGAGTGTTGCAGTAGTCCAGTCGGGAGGTGATGAAGGCATGGATCAGGGTATCGGTTCAATAATTATGGAAGTGATAATAAGTGTATTGTACTAGTAAAACGAAGACAATACTGTATATTACACATTCACAATCTCGCTTTCTCACTCACGCACGCACACACACACACACACACACACACACACACACACACACACACCACAGGGACGCGTGAGCGGTTATTTGCCATGGAGCACTGGTCTGAAATTTGCATTGTAACCTTCAAACAGCAGGGATCACCAGGGATGAAGGAGCTCTGCTCTCACACACATTCAGTGAACTCACTCTACCCAGTTTTGGAGAGGCAGGCACGTATTGAACAAGGACTTCTATAGGCTAGAAGCCTCAGGTTCTCAGAGACCTTGAGAGGTTGCACATGTCCTCCACACTCCACAGATTGTCACCCACTATACATACAGTAGTTGTCAGAGAGCATGATTTCCAATGTATTAACTATAGTTTTACAATTCTAAGTTCAAGGGGAAATGGAATGGGAACAACAGAGAGTAGCCATAGGCCAACAGAGGTGTGTGGAATATTCACCCAGTAAGAATCTGAGGTGCTGTCCAAGGATCTGAAGTGTCTCTCGACTTTCGTGGGTTTTAGCATTAGTGGCGCTCCCTTTCCATGGTGCTGAAAACGTCTTCTATGTTCCCTTGTTAGTTGCGATTCCTGTCCATGGTGCTGAAACATCAGTGTGATGTCTTAAGTATTACCTGGGGCTTCTCCCAATGAAGTTACGCTGCAGACAGCACTCTGATCTATACAGCTCTATGTTTTCTGGTTATAGGCCGTGCATCTGCAGCTACATGACTGATCTATGTTTATACAGCTATGTGTTGTATGAGCTTTATGTATATGTTGAGCATCAGGGTCTGTTCTCACTGATCTGTTTTTACTCCATCCTTTCTAGGCTTGTCCACTATGAAGTCTATAGGATCATTACATATCTGACATCTAGTTGCCAGTGCAATTTTAGGTGTTCGTATTTTCAACTCCTCATATTGAAGTAAGATATTAAACAGAGCGTCTTTCCACAGCGTGTTGTGTTATTTAAGGTTAAGAGACTGGCTGAAGGTCATTTTAACCACATGCAGCTATTTTCCCCTCTTCTGTCTTGTCAGAAAGTCTTTGAGTCATATTTCTTAGATACCCAGCCCTCCCTTCACAGTCAGTGACCTTGTCCACCCAGATTCATCCCTCACTAAGCAGGACAACACCAGCCATGCGCCTCCTGTACAACAACAATACATCCAAAGCATTCCAAACTGAGACGGAGAGACACAGACTGTACATGGCCACACAAATATGGTACAATACACCAATGCTGTATCAGCACAAACACATTAGATGACTGCCAATGCAAAGCTGTGCATTATAGTCCTAGTGCCTCTCTGTCTTGCTGTCTCCAGGTTCAATCACAGCCTCAAACAGTATCAATCACAGCCTCAAACAGTATCAATCACAGCCTCAAACAGTATCAATCAGTCACAAACAGTACAGTTATACTATGGCCTCACAAACACAGATAAGCTATAGCCATATCTCTGTCTCTCATTTTCTGTATTGATTGTTTTGTTTAACCTTTATCCAGGTTTCATTGAGATCAAAAGTCTTTCACAAGATGGACCAGGTCCAAGACAAGAGCAGGCAGGGTCACGGTGTAACAAGAGGTAACAGACATTAAACAGGCAGGGTCCCGGTGTAACAAGAGGTAACAGACATTAAAACACCTCCCTGTGGACAATGGATTCTTATTGTACTTCAATAATTCCTCCAACAGACAAGAGCTAGACAGACACACTACAGTGAATGAGAGGAGCTTTAGAGAAGAGGCAGAGAAAAGGGCCAGTGGTGTTATTATGGACAGGCTGTCACTTCCTGCTCGGGTTATAAAACAGCTTGAGTTATGCGCAGGCATGGCATGGATGACCCGAGAGGTGCGCCATTCTCCTGCCCACCCCGCGAGTACCCCAGCGCTGGGCCTTAGGCCGCCCTCAGCCCCCCAGGCCCTCAGCATCCCCTGCTGCCTGACTGACTGACATACAGCAGTAGAGAGAGGCATGATGGGTAGAGGAAGATTGTGCTCTGTGGCACATCACCAGACAGGCACAACGCTGCCTGTCCACAGACAGAAAACACTTTTCTGCACAAGCGCAATTGTCAAATCTAATTTTACAGATGTAGATCTTACCGTGAAATTCTTACTTACAAGCCCTTAACCAACAATGCATTTTGAAGAAAATAGGAGTTAAGAAAATATTTACCTAATAAACAAAAGTAAAAAAAGGAACACAATAAAATAACAAAGGCTATATACAGGGGGTACCGGTACCAAGTCAACGTGCAGGGGTACAGGTTAGTCGAGGTACTTGAAGTAATATGTACATGCAGGTAGGGCTAACGTAACTATGCATAGATAATAAGCAGCGAGTAACAGCAATATAAAGAAATGGAGGAGGGTGAGGGTCAATGCAAATAGTCCGGGTAGCCATTTCATTCATTGTTCAGCAGACTTATGGTTTGGGGGTAGAAGCGGTTAAGGAGCCTTTTGGACCTAGACTTGGCATTCTGGTACCGCTTGCCGTGCGATAGCAGAGAGAACAGTCTATGACTAGGGTGGCTGGAGACTTTGACAATTTTTTGGGCCTTCCTCTGACTCTGCCTAGTATATACAGTGGGGAGAACAAGTATTTGATACACTGCCGATTTTGCAGGTTTTCCTACTTACAAAGCATGTAGAGGTCTGTCATTTTTATCATAGGTACACTTCAACTGTGAGAGACGGAATCTAAAACAAAAATCCAGAAAATCACATTGTATGATTTTTAAGTAATTAATTTGCATTTTATTGCATGACATAAGTATTTGATCACCTACCAACCAGTAAGAATTCCGGCTCTCACAGACCTGTTAGTTTTTCTTTAAGAAGCCCTCCTGTTCTCCACTCATTACCTGTATTAACTGCACCTGTTTGAACTCGTTACCTGTATAAAAGACACCTGTCCACACACTCAATCAAACAGACTCCAACCTCTCCACAATGGCCAAGACCAGAGAGCTGTGTAAGGACATCAGGGATAAATTGTAGACCTGTACAAGGCTGGGATGGGCTACAGG
Organism: Salvelinus alpinus; assembly: GCF_045679555.1. Classification (NCBI taxonomy): domain Eukaryota; kingdom Metazoa; phylum Chordata; class Actinopteri; order Salmoniformes; family Salmonidae; genus Salvelinus; species Salvelinus alpinus. The sequence continues at coordinate 20,624,916 of NC_092121.1, forward strand.
ACAATAGCCAAGCAGCTTGGTGAGAAGGCAACAACTGTTGGCACAATTATTAGAAAATGGAAGAAGTTCAAGATGACGGTCAATCACCCTCGGTCTGGGGCTCCATGCAAGATCTCACCTCGTGGGGCATCAATGATCATGAGGAATGTGAGGGATCAGCCCAGAACTACACGGCAGGACCTGGTCAATGACCTGAAGAGAGCTGGGACCACAGTCTCAAAGAAAACCATTAGTAACACACTACGCCGTCATGGATTAAAATCCTGCAGCGCACGCAAGGTCCCCCTGCTCAAGCCAGCGCATGTCCAGGCCCGTCTGAAGTTTGCCAATGACCATCTGGATGATCCAGAGGAGGAATGGGAGAAGGTCATGTGGTCTGATGAGACAAAAATAGAGCTTTTTGCTCTAAACTCCACTCGCCGTGTTTGGAGGAATAGAAGGATGAGTACAACCCCAAGAACACCATCCCAACCGTGAAGCATGGAGGTGGAAACATCATTCTTTGGGGATGCTTTTCTGCAAAGGGGACAGGACGACTGCACCGTATTGAAGGGAGGATGGATGGGGCCATGTATCGCGAGATCTTGACCAACAACCTCCTTCCCTCAGTAAGAGCATTGAAGATGGGTCGTGGCTGGGTCTTCCAGCATGACAACGACCCGAAACACACAGCCAGGGCAACTAAGGAGTGGCTCCGTAAGAAGCATCTCAAGGTCCTGGAGTGGCCTATCCAGTCTCCAGACCTGAACCCAATAGAAAATCTTTGGAGGGAGCCGAAAGTCCGTATTGCCCAGCGACAGCCCCGAAACCTGAAGGATCTGGAGAAGGTCTGTATGGAGGAGTGGGCCAAAATCCCTGCTGCAGTGTGTGCAAACCTGGTCAAGAACTACAGGAAACGTATGATCTCTGTAATTGCAAACTAAGGTTTCTGTACCAAATATTCAGTTCTGCTTTTCTGATGTATCAAATACTTATGTCATGCAATAAAATGCAAATTAATTAATTAAAAATCATACAATGTAATTTTCTGGATTTTTGTTTTAGATTCCTTCTCTCACAGTTGAAGTGTACCTATGATAAAAATTACAGACCTCTACATGCTTTGTAAGTAGGAAAACCTGCAAAATTGTCAGTGTATCAAATACTTGTTCTCCCCACTGTAGGTCGTGGATGTCAGGAAGCTGGGCCCCTGTGATGTACTGGGCCATACGCACTACCCTCTGTAGCGCCTTACGGTCGGATGCCGAGCAGTTACCATACCAGGCCGGTCAGGATGCTCTCGATTGTGCAGCTGTAGAACTTTTTGAGGATCTGGGACCCATGCCAAATCTTTTCAGTCTCCTGAGGGGGAATAGGCGTTGTCGTGCCCTCTTCACTGTGTTTGGAAAATAATCGTTTGTTGGTGATGAACTTGAAGCTCTCGAGCCGCTCTACTACAGCCCCATTGATGTAAATGGGGGAGTGTTCGGCCCTCCTTTTCCTGTAGTCCACAATCAGCTTCTTTGTCTTGCTCATGTTAAGGGAGAGGTTATTGTCCTGGCACAACACTGCCAGGTCTCTGCCCTCCTCCCTATAGGCTATCTCATCATTGTCGGTGATCAGGCCTACCATCGCTGTGTTGTCAGCTAACTTAATGGTGTCGTGCTTGGCCACGCAGTCGTGGGTGAACAGGGAGTACAGGAGGGGACTAAGAATGCACCCCTAAGGGGCCCCCGTGTTGAGGATCAGCGTAGCACATGTGTTGTTTCTATCCTTACCACCTGGGGGTGGCCCGTCAGAAAGTCCAGGATCTAGTTGTGGAGGGAGGTGTTTAGTCCCAGTTTTATGGTTCGTCGGAGGGCGTAGCGGGTTTTCTTATAAGTGTCCTGCTCCTTGAAAGTGGCAGCTCTAGCCTTTAGCTCGGTGCGAATGTTGCCTGTAATCAATGGCTTCTGGTTGGGATATGTACGTACGGTCATTGTGGGGACGACATGATCAATGCACTTATTGATGAAGCCGGTGAGTGAGGTGGTATACTCCTCAATGCCATTGGATGAATCCCAGAATTTGTATTTTTTTGAAAACTAAGCAAGTCAGTTAAAAACAAATTCATATTTACAATGACGGCCTACCCAAACAAAACTGGGCCAATTGTGCGCCGCCCTATGGGACTCCCAATCCCGGCCGGTTGTGATACAGTCTGGAATCAAACCAAGATCTGTAGTGATGCCTCTAGCACTGAGATGCAGTGCCTTAGAGCGCTGCGCCACTCGGGAGCCAACATATTCTAGTGTGTGCTAGCAAAACAGTCCTGTAGCTTAGCATCCGCATCATCTGACCACTTCCGTATTGAGCCAGTCATTGGTACTTCCTGCTTTAGTTTTTGCTAGTACGCAGGAATCAGTAGAATAGAATTATGGTCAGATTTGCCAAATGGATGGCGAGGGAGAGCTTTGTACGGGTCTCTGTGCTGGAGTAAAGGTGGTCTAGAGTTGTTTTTCCACTGGTTGTACATGTGACATGCTGGTAGAAATTAGGTAAAACAGATTTAAGATTTCCTGCATTAAAGTCCCCGGGTCACTAGGAGCACCGCTTCTGGATGAGCATTTTCTTGTTTGCTTATGACCTTATACATCTCGTTGAGTGCGGTCTTAGTGCCAGCATCGGTTTTTGGTGGTAAATAGACAACTATGAAAAATGTAGATGAAAACTCTCTTAGTAGATAGTGTGGTCTACAGCTTATCATGATGTACTCTACCTCAGGTGAGCAAAACCTAGAGACTTCCTCAATATTAGAGACCACGCACCAGCTGTTATTGACAAATTGACACAGAACACCACCCCTCGTCTTACCGGAGGTAACGGTCTTGCCGATGCACGGAAAACCCAGCCAACTCTATATTATCCATGTCGTCGTTCAGCCAACTCGGTGAAACATAAGATATTACAGTTTTTAATGTCCCGTTGGTAGGATAGTCTCGAACAGAGCTCATCCAGTTTATTTTCCAGTGATTGCACGTTGGCCAATAGGACGGATGGTAGAGCCGGGTTACTCACTCTCCAACGAATTCTCACAAGGCACCCGGATCTGCGGCCCCTGTATCTCCGTCTCCTCTTCATGCGAATGACGGGGATTTGGGCCTGGTCCGGGAGCAGCAGTATATCCTTCGTGTCAGACTCATTAAAGAAAAAAATCTTCATCCAGTTCGAGGTGAGTAATCGCTGTTCTGATATCCAGAAGCTATTTTCGGTCATAAGAGACGGTAGCAGAAACATTATGTACAAAAAGAAGTTACAAGCAATGTGAAAAACACACAAAATAGCACAATTGGTTAGGAGCCCGTAAAACAGCAGCCATCCCCTCCGGCGTCATTGTGTGGCATGGATGACCCTAGAGATGCGCCTTTCTCCTGCCCAACCAGTTGTGGCATTGTCCTCTGAAACACTGGGGCACATAGAAAAAAAGGGCCAGGATGAATTGTGCTGGAGAATATGTTACAGTATGTGTCTGTCAGGAATTGTTTGAACCACACAACAATGATATACAGAGGTTGTAAAAGGCTCTGCCTGGTCAATCCGACGTCTGCTGTGACCATTTACTGCGATGCGGCCTCCGCAGAAGTCAGAGCAAGCATTCGTGCTCTCAAATATTTTAACAATACGGATGGCTTTGTATAGCTCCACATTGACATGATTGGTTGACAGTAGGTTGGGGCTGGAGGTCCTGTATTAACACAAACTCACTTCCTTGACAACTTCCTTCACAACAGCTCTGCTGTCAACCAATCATGTCAATGTGGAGCTATACAGAGCGCTCCGCATTGTTAAAACATTTGAGAACACGCAGCAATGCCGTACAGAGCTTGATTTGGTCTCTGCATGCCTCTGGAGACTCTGCAATTGCGTCACACCCTCCATACGAAGCCTCCGACCACATTTTCAGATCAAGCATAAATTGGCTTTAAGTCATAAATTGGCTCTAATTCCATAGAATTAGAAGTAATTTCACCTTTGATTATTAGGAAGGAAGCGTCACACAATTTTATTCCTCTGAGAATGCTAGCCACTCGAGAGCTTCCTATTTGTGCTGAATATACTTTTATTTATGTAAATAAAAAGTTCTCAAGAACAAACAGCTTTAGAGAGCGGACGGTGGCGGAACTCCTTTTTACTGGAAATAGAAGCAGGTTTATTTGAAGAGGGGACATCTGTCACCATCTGCTACTACAAAGAGACCACTAGTGATGTCCTCCTGATGATGCAGTGGGCTATGGGTCCCATGCTGACCTCACCAGGCTGTGACGGGGGTTCCTGGTGAAATCATCAGGGGGTGATGGGGCTTCTGCTGACCTCACCAGGCTGTGACGGGCTGTTTGGTTACAGTGGAGAAAAGACACACAAGTATCTACCCACTCCAACAACCAGCTGACTTAGGGGCCTCCAGGGTATAGTCCCGAGATGTTGAAGTGATCTGAAGGACTACAGTACTATATGTCTCCAAGGGTGGTGCTCTAATCTGGAAGGGTTTTCTGTTTACTGTTCTAGAACAGACTGAGTTTGTACTGTAGCTCAAATCAAAATCCAATTTTATTTAATAATAAAATAATAATTAGCTTAAAGGAAATGAACGATGTTGGTTGGAGTCATGACAATGTCGATGGAGTTGTCCACACACTGTTGATGTTTGTACTATTACCAGACAGAAAAGACAGTTAATACTAACTATGTCCACTGATATGACCTCAAATGAAAGCTAAGCCCAGTATTCCACAGTGCATCACCACAGAGAGAGAGTGTGTTAGAGAGAGTTAGAGGGAGGGAGAGAGAGAGAAAGGGAGGGAGGTAGAGGGAGAGAGAGAGAGAAAGAGAGAGAGTCCAGTCCCCTCTCAGGTCCTCTCAGACAGGTGGGCATATACAGTAGCAGAACTCCGCTTTAATCCGTTCAATCCCATCAACCACTGCTCTCGCTCTCCTCCTGCTATCCTGCTCCAGCACCGCACTCCACTCAGCCGCCTTGTCGATATCTTATAATGTACAAATTTGATAGCCAATTCAGAGCAAGGTCTCTCCCTCAGCATACTAAATGAAGCTGCAGGTCCAGTGGGATGGTAGAACTGAACTTGTCCAAAATGAGTAAGGAGCTCAAAACAGAGAGAAAGTGGCTGAATGTAGTGAGTTCATCCACCCAGCATAGAGCTGAATGTAGTGAGTTCATCCACCCAGCATAGAGCTGAATGTAGTGAGTTCATCCACCCAGCATAGAGCTGAATGTAGTGAGTTCATCCACCCAGCGCAGAGCTGAATTTAGTGAGTTCATCCACCCAGCGCAGAGCTGAATGTAGTGAGTTCATCCACCCAGCATAGAGCTGAATGTAGTTAGTTCATCCACCCAGCGCAGAGCTGAATGTAGTGAGTTCATCCACCCAGCATAGAGCTGAATGTAGTTAGTTCATCCACCCAGCGCAGAGCTGAATTTAGTGAGTTCATCCACCCAGCGCAGAGCTGAATTTAGTGAGTTCATCCACCCAGCGCAGAGCTGAATGTAGTGAGTTCATCCACCCAGCGCAGAGCTGAATGTAGTGAGTTCATCCACCCAGCGCAGAGCTGAATGTAGTGAGTTCATCCACCCAGCATAGAGCTGAATTTAGTGAGTTCATCCACCCAGCATAGAGCTGAATGTAGTGAGTTCATCCACCCAGCGCAGAGCTGAATTTAGTGAGTTCATCCACCCAGCATAGAGCTGAATGTAGTGAGTTCATCCACCCAGCATAGAGCTGAATGTAGTGAGTTCATCCACCCAGCGCAGAGCTAAGCTCCGGTGATCCCCTTGAAGCTGACGTAAATTATTAATTAAGAGTCAAACGCCTTGTTTCTTGTGAAATTACCTTTCCCTCCCCCGGCCCTCCCGTCCACGCTAGCCTCCCTCCCCCGGCCCTCCCGTCCACGCTAGCCAGTGGAATAATTAGTTATAAGGGCACAGCCGCTCTCCGATTTTAATCATGTAACAGAAGGAGAATATTCCTACAGTGAACACATTAGGTCTGGAGTTTGGTGGGAGGGAAAAACCCCCACAAAGCGTCGGAGAACACTCTGGAAATCTGAGCAGGCGCTTGAGCCGTTAATTAAAAATGTATGTCATATTAGAGATGAAGATTTCAACTCAACAGCCAGAGGAAAATTGAGAGCTTATTGAAGCCATCTGCTGCCCAGGAGAAGGATGTGCTGCAAAAACACCTGCTGTGTGCCTCTATATGATCAAATACCATATACACCATCTCTATACACGTGGATATTGATGAGAAGACACATCTGAATAGGTAAAACTCTCTATTTTCAGTAGCAGTATTTCTCTAGTTGACACCATGGCCTCTCATCACCACCTGAGCACTGTGACAGAACAGAACAGTTAGTTCAGAGATTTGAGCTAACTTTCTCCATAATCTCTGTTCTGGCTTTTAGCAACTGTGCCGTGACGCCAGGGGAACAGGAGGGTAAAATGGTGTAACTGTCACTTTAATAGTCTTAATATTTCCTGTGGAGCTGGTGGGCTCTTGTTGATCATTTCCTCCCTCTCATCCTCTCCCGTTCCTCTACCCCCTGCCGCGAGAGAGGCCCCAGGCCTGTACTCACTAACGCTTAATGCGTCACAATTACCACAGTGATGGAGCCTGCAGACCCCCCACATTCCCTCCAACCATTTCACTGACTCACACATGACGGACGACAAAATCACCCCCCGCCAACAACCCCAGACTCTGACCTGATTGCACCTTCGCCCTCATTTCAGCTTTGTGTAGCTCAGATCGGCTGATAAGCACTCTTTATGAAGCTTCATAAGTACTTTGAAACCTAACACCAACATTGTTCCTCGGATTACAACTCAGCCTAATACAGCTGCTGTTAAACAGGTCTATTAATCTTCTTCAAACTGCTGTGCCATGCTATGTCAGTCTTATACAGCACTATTCAGCCCCATAGCATGTGTTTCCATCTTTCACTTCAGACATCCCTCAACATAAGCAGGCCAGTGTATAACCTTCAGCACGGTGACTCACTCTACACAAGCGTTCCTTCAAGCCATTAACCATCTGCTCTAAAGCGAGGGGGATCTCATCCTCATTGTTTTATTACCCCAGTAATCATCCATGAAGCCCGTTCTAACATGTCTCCCACACTGACGCTGTGCACTTCAATCGTTTGTTCTACAGAAGCACTCTCTCTTCCCTAACCTCTAACACACACGTCCTGTCTCACCCCGAATGCTCTGTTTACATATTCAGCTCCTTAAACGAACACATCTCATGCAAGTTATGGCTCAGTGAGATTGTATTATAGAGGGGGCAATGTGTTTGTTGTTCAGCTCTTCTCCTTGCCGGCACTGCCTGTCTGAGTCACTGAATCACTGAGTGTCTGGGAAATGAGCTCAATGTAAACACAAGAGACAGAGTGTCATAAAGATTCATACAGTGGCACATTCCACACAACCCTGGAGGGCACTGTGATGGCCACCACTGAGACTCTGCAGTGCCACCTAGGGAGACTGGCAGACCGGCAGCGTGCTGCTCTTTGCCCACCAGACACCGTTCCATGAAGGGAGAGGAGTCAAACCCAAAGTGGCACATCATTCAGGGACAAGGGGGAATAGTGTTTTTGCAATCACAGTCACAGCGCCTGGCACGCACTCGCAGGCAAGAGTAGGCTTCTGAATAGATTCAAATCAATATGTCTTCTGCTCCATGTATTTTATTCATTATTAATGAAGCCAAGGAGGGATTCTCAGGGACGCTATCAGAAATGTCAAATAATATCACATTTTAGCCAACAGGGTTCCTTGTCAGGTTGATGTGTTTGTGTCTGAATGAGGGTCCGCTCTCTGTGGGAAACATGGAAGATCACTGTGAAGAACAGTGATCACTGTGGCCCAGCCCAGGTAAACAGACCAGGGGTGTGTAGTGTTGACTGTGGCCCAGCCCAGGTAAACAGACCAGGGGTGTGTAGTGTTGACTGTGGCCCAGCCCAGGTACCCAGACCAGGGGTGTGTAGTGTTGACTGTGGCCCAGCCCAGGTACCCAGACCAGGGGTGTGTAGTCTTGACTGTGGCCCAGCCCAGGTAACCAGACCAGGGGTGTGTAGTGTTGACTGTGGCCCAGCCCAGGTAACCAGACCAGGGGTGTGTAGTGTTGACTGTGGCCCAGCCCAGGTACCCAGACCAGGGGTGTGTAGTCTTGACTGTGGCCCAGCCCAGGTAACCAGACCAGGGGTGTGTAGTGTTGACTGTGGCCCAGCCCAGGTAACTCAAACAGCCCTAGAGGGACCAGAGAGAAAGGCTGAGGTCTGGGGACTCCTCATCTCCTCCAGAGTCTGAGTCCATAGCTAGACCATAACACAACAACATCAGTAGGGAATCCTCTACAGACTGCTGCAATGCAAGTTGTTATGAAAGGAAATACATGTTTTAGAGCGACAGAAAATCAATATTACAAGACTGTCTGAAATGCAAGAGAACAAATCTGAGTGAGCCTGTAGAAATCTGTATAAAATGGAGTAAGAATGAGTAAAACTTAATAATCCTGACTAAGCCGGTATAAGGAAGCCCTGACACTCAAAACAGTGGATGGATCAGAGCACAGACAGAGCAGCATGCATTATGAATCACTGTATAACAGTGGGATCACTGGGAGAAACCCTTCTCTATCTGGCAGAGAGAGAGAGAGAGAGAGAGAGAGAGAGAGAGAGAGAGAGAGAGAGAGAGAGAGAGAGAGAGAGAGAGAGAGAGCATGCACACAAACACACACATACAAATACACACACACACTTATGCCTCGCTAATAGGGTACTGTCCACACACATTCCGGCAACCATCCATTGCATAATGACACTAACACAAACAGAGGAACGGCGACACAAACAGACTCCTATCCTCTCCACGGTTAGATCAAAAGGACAGAAGAGCACTCCGGGCTCCCACAGCGCCTACCTGTTAATAGATCATTACCATCTAATAATTACCCATTACAGCCTGCTCTCACACACACTCCACAAAGCCACGGCTGAGCCGAGCACGACTATCTATCTCTCGCTCTCCTTTCTCCTCACTCACTGTTAACATCTGACAGTTTTGTGTGTGTGCCAATACAGATTTTTTAATTAAAACATAAAAAACCTTAATTGCACATCAAGGTTTATTCGCCTGCCCCTCCTCCAACCCCACACCGAAGGCACCGAAGCAATAATTGTTTCTCCACTCAGGCCTGCACTATGGGGCTTAAATCTCTACCTTCATCCCCCCAGGCCTCTCAAGTAGCTGAAGGTATAGGAGGCGATTTCTATTTCATCTGCTGCTTGGGGAGCAATATAGCTTCTCTGAAAACCAGACGGTATATCTGTTCTCTGAATAGACACCAGAATGTAACAGCACAACATATATACCTGCATACTCAAACATTCATTTATAACAGTACAACATTGATATAATGTCACAGTTGATCTCTATAGCACCAGGAGCTAAATTAAGTATCGATTACATCTTTCATTCCTTTTCTGTCCTTGTTTCTTACTCCCTTCATAATAACTCCCCTTTTTTCTCCTCTTTCCATCTCTCTTTTCTCTCTCTCTCTCTCCCTTTTTCTCTTTCACACACCTTCTCCCCCTCTCCCTCTCTCACTCTCTTGCTCTCTCAAACACACACTCTGCCCCTCTCTCTCTTTCACCCTCTCTTTTTCTCATTCTCTCTCTCCCTATCCCTCTTTATCTCCAGCTGGCCCTGGGTCAAGAAGATGACTCTCCAAGCCCCAAGAGCTCCTCAGCAGACGGGTCGTCCTCTAAGACGGTGGGTCTCCTGGGGAGTCAGACTCCCCTTTCCCCCCTGAGTCGCTGGATGCTCCAGAGTAAAAGTCGGGCAGCCAATGCCACCTCCCTGGAGCTGCCCTACCGCTCACCCATTCCCTTCTCCAAGCAGGAGTTCTGGGAGATGCTGGGTAGTGACCTGATGAAGCCAGACACCTCCTCTTCCTCCCGCGTCAAACGCCGGCCCATCGTTAAGACGGGCAAGTTCAAGAAGATGTTTGGCTGGGGAGACTTTTACTCTAATATCAAGACGGTGCGTCTCAACCTGCTGATTACCGGCAAGATCGTAGACCATGGCAACGGAACGTTCAGCGTCTACTTCCGCCACAACTCCACGGGCCAGGGCAACATCTCAGTCAGCCTGGTGCCACCGGTCAAGGCGGTGGAGTTTGACCTGGAGCGCCAGAGCGTGGTCTACCCCAAGGACTCTAAGATCTTCAACTGCCGCGTGGACTATGAGAAGGTGGACCGCAGCAAGCGCACGTCGCTGTGCAACTACGACCCGTCCAAGACCTGCTTCCAGGAGCAGACACAGAGCCATGTCTCCTGGATCTGTTCCAAGCCCTTCAAGGTCATCTGTATCTACATCTCCTTCTACAGTACAGACTACCGCCTGGTCCAGAAGGTCTGCCCGGACTACAACTACCACAACGAGATGCCCTACCTGCCCTCGGGTTAGAGGGGGACACACAGGAGGGGGAGAGGAGGGACGAGGGCAGGAGTGACTCTGTAGGGTGAGGGGCCACCAGATTGAGCTGGATTAAACGTTTTATGTAATTTGCTGCAACGCCTCACCAGACAACCCCTCGCTGTAGCCAGACTACTGTACCCTGTAAAAACGTATATATGCAACAAATACAGTATGCACACAGTGAGGCATTGATATTTAGAGTGCTGTCATGAAGCATTCATCGACAGGAACAGTAGTAACTAGCACGCCCAACATCATCACACACGTTTACCTCAACTCAAACCTCTAATTTCGCTACCTACTTTGCTAAATACAGAAAACACCTACAAACATCTATGAATGTTTTCGTGAACTACTGCACACTGTCATTCAGGTGAGGTAGCACTCTACTTTCAAAAGGGCATCTTCCATTTGTTTCTGTATGGACCCTTGTCCCAATCTTTCCCACTGCTCCCATATCCCACCCCTCTCTCTCCACCCCTATGTCATCCCGATAGGCTATCCCACCCAATGTTTATTCTAAAGGTATGACATTCTATCAAAGAAAGAAAGAGCAAAGAGAGAAAGCAAAAGCAATCGCCAGACAAAAATATGGGACAGGGCTTAAGTTCAACGTGAGAGAAATAACTTCATTCTGCATAGAGATAGGCACTTGCCTCTCCACACATGATAGAGAGGGAAGGGGGAGGGAGAGAGAGAGCGAGAGAGAGACAGAGAGAGAGAGCGTGAGCACGAAAGTGGGAGAGGGAGAGGGGGAGAAATGAGATTCAGAGAGCTCTTTTAATTAAAGTGGAGGAGAGAGAAGGAGATGTAGAGTATTCAGCTCCTTCTATTGTCCCCTCTGTATGAAAAAGATTACATTTTGTTGCAGTCAGGATTCCTGATTTCAAGCTTTGATAACTTCGGCTGTGTGTGGGAGATTTCTCTTTCCTGACAAACGCTGTGTGTTCACAAAAGTCTGATCGTTATCTGGAATAAATTAAAATAAAACTAATTAAGGCTTCACCGAGAGAGGGCGAAATGTATTCCTGGAAATCAAGTTAGGATTATTAGGATGCGAGCGAGGAGCACAGCGAGGGGTACAGCGATGGGCACAGCGAGGGGTATAGTGGATAGTTGTGTTATGGCTCCCTGGCCCAGCAGCTTGGCCCTCAGTTAACAGCTCTCTCATCAAGATGAATAGCCACTGGCTGGCTGAACTCATGTCCATTTCACAAACAACAACACTAGACAAAATACTGTATATATCTCATTTAGGGACAACTGATTATGTACTGACAATATGGGCTGTTTGGAAATTGACTCATAGCACCTATATAGACTACGTGATGATTTCCTGACTATGTATTTTCCAATGGCAGGTGTCATACTTTGAACACTGAATGCATAATATATGGTATTACTAATGTATTTGTAAAAAGGAAAAACCTCAATGTAACAGAAGTGATTGAACCCCATGGCCTTTGGCACTGCTGTGCTCTGATTGGTCTGGAGGGAGCTTAGTGGGGTTTCTGTAGCACTGAGGCCTGGGAGGCCAGTGTGTGACTTGGATCAGGAACCACTCACTATAAAGTCCTCCTCCTGTGGGGGGTACGGGAGCATCACGTCAGGTAGAGATGGAGCAATTTGACTGTAGGTAGAATAGAAGAGAGAGACAGAATAAAAGAGAGAAAGGCTCACTCACAAGGCTATATATGGGAAGTACTGTAAGTGAGATCTGAACATCAAAGTGTCTGGGTGTTTAATCTAGCTCCTGTCTTTATGAGGCCATAACCACAACATCTCTGTTAGGCTGCTGCCGTTGCTGCCTCTCTCTGCTGCCGTTGCTGCCTCTCTCAGACTGCCTCTCTCAGACTGCCTCTCTCTGCTGCCGTTGCTGCCTCTCTCTGCTGCCTGTCTCTGACTGCCTGTCTCTGACTGCCTGTCTCTGACTGCTGCTAGAACAGCCCTGCAGGGTCCAGCAGGGAACATTAACCACTAACATCACAAAGACTAAATTATCTTTTAAGATATTACTGTTTATTCAGACGCATAAACCCAAATCTACACTTCAGACCCCTGATGCTTACTGGTGATTTGGTTTTCCTCTGAGCAAATGTTTTACTTGAAAAGACAATATGCAGTGGTTTGTCTGTGGTGGTTCTCCCTTGTCGAGATGTTTGTAAAATAGATCTGTCTGGTTTATCACTAGTGTCACAGTCAATCCTCAGTCACACCTGCTGTGTTTAAATGCAAACTAATAATCTGGAATTAGTCAGAATTCAATGAGTCTGAATTAAACAAGTAAACACCCATATTGGACAAGAAGAGTCCAGTAATCCGAATGAGCTCATTTCAAGTGAAACGAGTGTACAATACTCCTTTCCTAAACAATTTGTTTGGGATTTATTAAGTCAGTATTTGGCATGTAAACATTACATTCAGATTACTGTTGTTTGCATGACAGCTTTCTGGTGAATATTTGCAATTGTTAAGAGGACGTTTTGGACCTCTTAGGAACAAATTAAACATGAAAGGAAGCGATTGAAGACAAAAAATTCTGTAATGCTCTGCATTAGTTGTTGGTGCTTGCTACCTTTTGGGAAAATGTGCCTCATGCAACCATCAATGGAATATCATTATACAGTAGTAAGCATGCAAACAGTAGACAGTATTCAGAACATATTAGAGTCCAAGTGCAGTTGATTTGTTTGTTTATTGGGATCCCCAGTAGCTTTTGCAGAAGCAGCAGCTACTCTTCCTGGGGTCCACAGAGTTCATCTGAATACCCAGATACTCCAACAGAATTCTGCATGTAAGCATAGTACCTTCCCTGTCTCACAGTAAACTGATGCAAGTACTGCCTGGCAAGACCCTGTCCCTCTCCCTCTCAGAGTTGGCATGCAGGGAAGTATAGCCTCATGTCGCAGTTTGTAATGTTGGGATTTACCAACTAGTGTGTGGAAGTCTGCCATTGGCCTAAAGTCATCCCACTCCTCTTCCTACTCCTCTCTGCCCATCTGGGCTCTCTTTTCCCCTACCCACAACATGTCCTCCTATCCTCTCTGTGTCTCTCCTCTCACTGTGACCAGCTCCCCTAACCTCCATGCCCCCATGTTCCTATGTCGGGGCTACCTCCCCTGCCCTGGCGCTGAACTCCACTGTGGGCAGGTCCTCATCCATCTCTCTTTCTCTCCCTCTATCCCCGCCCGCCAGAGTCCAGCTCAGAGCTCATCTGGCTAATCTCTCGGCTTAACAGTGAGGCCAACTGAACCCTCACAGTGAGAACACACACACATGCCGGCGCAAACACACACACATCGCAGTGCTACAGAGACATGAACAAAGAAGATTATGTACACAGTACCTCCAGCCCTTGTAGAAACACAGGCTGGTATGGGTGCTCCTTCTCCTACCCCCCCCCCCCCCCCCCCGCCCCCCGCCCCATTCAAAGTATTTTACCTCAGCCTCCTTCCAATCTGTCATGTTAAAGACAAGAAGACTTCCTGGAAAGCAGGCTTAGGCCTAGAGGTATGCCAACCTGCCTAACCTACTGACGCCCCACTCACCTCCATCCCTCCACCAGCCCTGTAGCATCTGGATAAGACATCTGGACTTTCAGAGGAGACATGGAGTAAAACACCTTGAGGTGGAGCCCCACCCCCTCCTGACAACTAGAAAACTAACAGAGACACTGCTGGACTGTTATGACTGCTGGGTCACATGTACCGCCTCTCTACCTTCCTCAGTCCCTCGCTCCAATCCTCACCCCATCCTCGCAAATTAACAGCAATATATCACTGAGACTCCACCATGCTCCTCTATGGCTGCTCAAACAGAGGGTGCTGCTGGTTGGAAGAAGAGAGAATGTTGCTGTAGGATGGCCAGTGTTGTTATGGTGACAGTCTTATTGTTGTCCAATGGAGTGTCAACAGACTTGTGGACAGTTGGCCTTCCATAGGCCACAGGGCAATGCTTGTCCTCTCAGCACACAATAGAAACAGAACTGACCGTCAGAGAGAGATATATATATATATACAGTATATACATATACAAACTACAAGTTCTCTGACCTAAATAAAGTTGTATTTAATGTGGGTCATGCCGTGAAGTTGTCTGTTTTATCTTTTCACATTATTTTGTTTCAGTGTCATATTGATGATATAGCGTAAGGATGATATGATGGCATTAATTGTGGTTTCCGACATTCAAAAAATCAATAAAGTACACAAAATAACTTATCACTTGAATTGTAGAGAAACAGGCTCCAGTCTTATATCTTGTTTCGCTTGACAAATTCACTGGAAGCCAGAAAGTGTCAATGTCGATGAAATCTTTATTTGGTCTAATTTGCATATACTCATATTGTGCGCCAACGGCAAAGAACAGATGTGACAATGTGTGCTAATGGCCCTTACAGAGACACGAAGAGAGAGAGAAATAGGAAAGAGAAATAAACTCGCGAAAAGGGGGTAATGTTTCAACTAGGATGATGCATGCAACTCCTTTAATGAGCCTCTCCTTTCTTTCTTTGTGACTTTTCTCTCTCCTTCATTTTGGGAATGTAATTGACATTAAATCCGTTGGGCTTCTTAATTAAATCCCAGACAACTGTTAACGAGGAGATGAGTTCAAACCTTCAGCTCACTACATCCCTTTAAACAAGATCGATTACGGCATGGCTGGCGGCGCATCTCCTCCATCCCCCATCTCCTCATCCCTCTGCCAACGCCCCCTTGTTTCCATAAAAGCACCGCCTGCCTCAGGATAACCTTGCTGGAGATGATGAAAGAAAAGGGAAAAAGTCAACAAGATAGAAGAATAGAAATCTAATTTGGAAGCCAGGGTTCTTGTGAATGTGTAATCTATATAACAGCAATGTAGTGGCTGACACACAGGGAGAGAGGAAGCTGGTAGTGGTGAAGGAGAATAGAGTGAATAGAGTTTACATGGAACAGTCTAAAGGGAGAGAAACAACGGACACCAGTGTTGTCGTACTGGCACAGACTGAGGCGTTTTGGCTCTCTGGGAGAGAAAACAATTTGTGAGTGCGAGCATCTGGTTGTGGAAGTGGCGTTTCAGCAGGAGTAATAGGGAACAGGACCATAGTCAATTGAGAAAATAACTAGTGATGGCATGAGAAGGTGGGGGAAGGCGTGAAAAGCTAAAAGTGATAAATAGACATTCACACAAGTAACCTTGAGCTATGAAAAAGAGAGAAACAGAGAAAGGGAGAGAGAGAGAGAGAGAGAGAGAGAGATTATTTGCAGGGCATGCGTACTATAAGTCACCCACCTCCTAATTATACCCAACATGCCCTCTATACGCATAATATTACCAGCTAATCACTGATTGCCCATTATTGTCTGAGTCAACAACAGAATACTGTACCTCACCTGCCTGGGAACATGGCCTCAATTGTAATACCCCAAATGTAGTATCTCAATTTGCAACATCATCCCTCCATAGAGGTATCTGTTACCCAACAATACTAAATCTATCTACAGGTTTTATATCCCATTCACTTTACTAATACCAATATCAAGACTATCCTTTCTATAATCAGCGGCTGTATCGGTGAGCTGTGACACTATTTGGCCCTAGGATCTATTTCCACACACCAGACACGGTGGCTTGGCTTCTAAGACCACCAGTCTTATGTAAGTTGATTAGGCTACAGTTATCTGGGTACCAACCCTGTTCAGAAGACGGTAATTCCAGGAAATGACCTTTAAAACTGAAAAATGTTCTGTCTGCCCCATGGCACAATGAGTAGAATTGCTTGAAATGAGTTTTAAAACTGCAACATTTTCTCTCCGCCCATGGCAAAATGCACAGACTTTCAGAAAATCTACTTTCAAATTTCGAAACATTTGACCCACTAGGTGGGGGGCCCCCAAACCAAATCTCGCTGATGCCTCCCAAAAAGCTAGGACCGGCCCTGCACACGAATGCTCTAAGTGGTTTCATGTTCCAGCATTCTAATGGTCTCTCTGGACTGCCATTCCAATCATGCAGAGCAGTGGGTGTGTGGGGCCTGGAGGTTATTAGCCCAGTGTGTTAGATTAGAGGCCCTCAGAGCTGGTTCATATGTGGGAGGGAAGAACAAACAGAGGCCAAGATAGCCAGCCTGATTCTGTGCCTGAGCCTGCATGATCCCCCAGCTCTGTATCCATGCCCCTGATGGAACACTAACTGGGCCTTATGCACTATTCACCACTTACACAGGCAGTGACAGAGGCTGGGAGAGAGCCAGGCCAGAAGAACACTGAGGAGGGAGAGGGATGGAAATACATTGTGTTGAAAGAGGGGTGGAGAGAGGGATACTGAACAATAAGGGCAGGGGGGTTGGTATACACTAAGTGTACAAAACATTAGGAACACCTGCTCTTTCCATGACAGACTGACCAGGTGAATCCAGGTGAAAGCTATGATCCCTTATTGTTGTCACTTATTAAATCCACTTCATTTAGTGTAGATGAAGGGGAGGAGACAGGTTAAAGAAGGATTTTTAAGCCTTGAGATAATTGAGACATGACTTGTGTATGGGGTAGGGTGGGGTAGGGTGGTATGTGGTGGTCTGCTTTCGAGACTTTGTAGAGTCCATGCCCTGACGAATTGAGGAAGGTGCTCTTAATGTTTTGTATTTAATTTATTAACTTTTTTATTTTATTTATTAACTTTTATTTTATCAGGTGAGCCCAATTGAGACCAGGGTCTCATTTTCCAATGGTGCCCTGAGACCACAAAGCAAATGGAAAGTTGCAGAATATGGAAAGATAAAGAAAAACTCAAACTGTATGTGTGCGTGCCTGCGTGTGTGAGTATGTGACGCAGTGAGAGATTGTTGGAAAGGAACAGGAACAGCCCGGGGGATACAGTGGAGTCAAACTGAATCAACTAATTAGATTAGAATCATTTCACAATGGCTTCAGACACTGTAAATCATTATTTTATCCTATTATTCTTGTGAAGAGAAAAACAAAGCCTTTAGTATAGAAACATGAACTACCATCAACAATATAGTGAAACTATAATTAGTTGTCACATACTAGGCTAGTCACTAGTTTCATAATCCTGCTACATTTCAATTGACCTTGTAGATGCAGTTTCAAAGAATTGCTGTCCATGGTGCTGAAATCTCTGATTGCTGCTATTTGCTTAACGTTTCCATTGGACATTTCACATCACTCAGTCCTCTGAGATGCAGTTGGCTTTCTGTTCTGGTCATGGACGTGTCACAGCAAACCTAAAGGCCATCAAACCTATTATGACCATGACCACAATGATCAATAAATACATCATGTTACTGTGCCAACAATATGAGCCCACTCCAGTGTGTCTCAATGGGGTCAACTGTTCATCTGTGCACAACAAAGAGAGATATGTGTCCATCACAGTGTTGACATTAAGGATAATATCTGTCTGCGTTAGCCAATAAGACAGTGTTATCTGTAGGTTATGATGAAGGCATCAGGTCTCTGATCTCTGGATCAGCCAACAAAGAGGACATTTCCACTTAACTAAGCGAAGCTGAGGAAAGGTGTGATTAAAATTCAGTGACAGGCCTTTAAATACCAGCCAGGGATAACAGTGGTGCCCTTTGGCAAGGTAATTATTCACTCTGCTGAAAGACCATCAGGTGTGTGTGTGTGAATGTGTGAGGGGTGGGTCTGAGTTTGAGCCTTTAGTTTTGAGGCGGTGTGTTTGAGAAGTACAAGTAACAGCATCTGTTCTTTCAGTCTAGATGTGAGGAGTGTTTGTGTCTAACTCAGTAATGCCGACAGACACTAAGGGCCTTTAATAGGCTGATACATGTGAGATAAGGACATTAGACAGCGAGAGAGAAAGGGAGAGAGATAGGGAGAGAGAAAGAGAGAGATCAAGCAAGAGACAGAGGGAGGAAGAGAGAGTAAGAAAGAAAGAGATCAAGTGAGAGACGGAGAGGAGGAGGGAGGAGGGAGAGAGAGACATGAACTGGTAAAGGTTAGCTTTCTACCGCTCCATCACTGTCTCAGCCTCTCCAGACCTCCATCTCTCCTTCCATCTTTTTTTCTCTTTTACCACCAAGCGAACAACATTTGATATGATCTACTGAGGAGGTGCTGTCGTCCTCTCCCACCGAGTAGAGACCCAGACTACAGCCCAAGGCCTGATGGGATGAGACTCTTATTGAGAAGCTGTCCTTCAAAAACTGCAGCTTAACAACAAAAAAGAAAATGTTTCTTCCTTATTGTCTTTCTGTAGCTCCCTCTCCCACCTCTCCGGGTGTTTCTTCTGACAGTCTACTGTCTACTGTGGGGTTCTTGATAAGAGTCATGTGGGGAGGCAGGTGGTTGGGGGTTGTATCTTTGGGGCTGATCACCCCCCTTTTGTACCTCCCCCTCCCTTCCTTCGCTGTGTGAGTGTTGGGCTCGGATCATTATCGGCAGCCCTGAATGGGATTCATCATGCGATGTGCAGAGTCAGCTGCAGTCAACGTGCAACACCCTTCGCCACTTCTCAATCAATCTTCATTTGCCTCTTTTCCTCATTTTTGGTTGGGGAGACAGATTTCTCTAATGAGAAACTTTAGTTCCTTTAGTTTTCCACTCTTAGTAAACAGAATAGAAAGTGCTACAATTTCGCCCAGGACGGTTTCTAAAACAGAAAATAGGTTTCAAAAATAGTTTGAGTCTTGTGTCCTGCTGAGCTGACTGTTAGTAAAACAGAAAGTAGGCCTTGAGCACTGGAGGAATATTGAAACCATCCATAGATATCCCCCTACAGGCACTATTACAACTACAAGTCATGAATATTACACACTAATGAAACGCCACATCCACAGAACCAGCTACAATTTAGGAAAGAGGAGTTTTTCTTTTTGCAACGCTAGGACATTATTGGAATCCCTTAGATGTAAAGATGAGAAGTTTGGCCATGTTCCCTGTATAAAATGCCTGAATAAAAAGCTTGCTGACAGACTTGTCTCTTTTATTGGTGTGAATGGATTGCATTTTGTGCCTGGGTCATATCGTTTACAGCACAGTAAAAGAAGAAAGCAAGAGAGAGGGAGATTGTTGCGGGGAAATCATTGGGAAGCCTGTTACTGTGACATGGGAATTCATTTTTGAGTCCTTCATAGTTTACTTTGTGACATGAATTACCTCTATATGTATGTTTCGTGAAAGGAAACCTGCAGGTCCCAAGGAGGTTGCAGTCAGATCTGGTAGAACTGAGGCCGTAACACTAACACTTGGTCTATGGGTTCACACTCTGACCCAGTGGTAATTAAACTTTTTCAGAGGGGAGACCATTTTTTATCACCAGAATTTCTGGGGCCCCCATTTTTTCCCCAATAATTTCTTGCGACCCAAACACCACCCCAAAGCTAATGAAACAACCTAAAAATCTGTAAATGTTGATGTTTACATCAACAAATCAAAATGATAAGAAAGCAATAAATAGATTTACTCAATAACCTTTATCTTTCTCAAAAACGTTTGTATATGGTCCCATACAATAATCTATACTCTTAATTATTTCTTTTTTTAAATGTGGGGCCACCCCACTGCAGTGGGGTCATGACCCCGACTTTGAATACCACTGCTCTAAGCCTATTGTTGTGTACTATAATACTTACTGTCTGTAATCACAGCTAGCTCTAGAAAAGATCAGGCCTACCTTCAAGCAGCTCATACCAAGCCTCTAGCCAGCACCATGTAGCTCTTTGTTTCCCAATAAAAAGACACTCAAACAAAGACCAATGCTTCTATCCTTGTTAGATCTCGGTCCTGGCAGAAAGACGACTTTTGTCAGTGTCTATTTTCAGAGCGTTACAGTGTGCTGACACCCCGCTCATTTTCATGATAGATATCTCTGATCAGCAAACGTTTTACTGCTCATTACCCTGAGCATAACTAAAGACTTGTCTCCAGTCTCACAGACCTTATCTCTAAACAATAACCATGGCGTTAGTCATGATTGCCATTCTCATTCAAACCTTCATATATCATCAGGTCTCTGCAGCTCAAATGAATTGCTTATGTCTTCATACAATCTTCGGACACCGTGACGGCCTCCTATCCTATAACCCTAATACCGTCTACACTATCCTATTGTCCTAATACCGTCTACACTATCCTATATCCCTAATACCGTCCACACTATCCTATAGCCCTAATACCGTCTATATACTATCCTATATCCCTAATACAGTCTACATACTATCCTATATCCCTAATACCGTCCACACTATCCTATAGCCCTAATACCGTCTATATACTATCCTATATCCCTAATACAGTCTACATACTATCCTATATCCCTAATACCGTCTACATACTATCCTATAGTCCTAATACCGTCTACATACTATCCTATATCCCTAATACAGTCTACATACTATCCTATATCCCTAATACCGTCTACATACTATCATATAGCCCAAATACCGTCTACATACTATCCTATATCCCTAATACCGTCTACATACTATCCTATAGCCCTAATACCGTCTACATACTATCCTATAGCCCTAATACCGTCTACATACTATCCTATAGCCCTAATACCGTCTACACTATCCTATATCCCTAATACCGTCTACACTATCCTATATCCCTAATACCGTCTACACTATCCTATATCCCTAATACCGTCTACACTATCCTATAGCCCTAATACCGTCTGCATACTATCCTATTGACCTAATACAGTCTACACTATCCTATAGCCCTAATACCGTCTGCATACTATCCTATTGACCTAATACAGTCTACATACTATCATATATCCCTAATACCGTCTACACTATCCTATAGCCCTAATACCGTCTACACTATCCTATAGCCCTAATACCGTCTACATACTATCCTATTGACCTAATACCGTCTACACTATCCTATAGCCCTAATACCGTCTACATACTATCCTATTGACCTAATACAGTCTACACTATCCTATTGCCCTAATACGTCTACATACTATCCTATAACCCTAATACCGTCTACACTATCCTATTGACCTAATACCGTCTACACTATCCTATATCCCTAATACCGTCTACATACTATCCTATAGCCCTAATACCGTCTACACTATCCTATATCCCTAATACCGTCTACATACTATCCTATTGCCCTAATACGTCTACATACTATCCTATAGCCCTAATACCGTCTACACTATCCTATAGCCCTAATACCGTCTATATACTATCCTATTGACCTAATACCGTCTACACTATCCTATATCCCTAATACCGTCTACATACTATCCTATAGCCCAAATACTGTCTACATACTATCCTATAGCCCTAATACCGTCTACATACTATCGTATAGCCCTAATACTGTCTACATACTATCATATAGCCCTAATACTGTCTACATACTATCATATAGCCCTATTACCGTCTATATACTATCCTATATCCCTAATACCGTCTACATACTATCCTATAGCCCTAATACCGTCTACACTATCCTATATCCCTAATACCGTCTACATACTATCCTATTGCCCTAATACGTCTACATACTATCCTATAACCCTAATACCGTCTACACTATCCTATAGCCCTAATACCGTCTATATACTATCCTATTGACCTAATACCGTCTACACTATCCTATAGCCCTAATACCGTCTACACTATCCTATAGCCCTAATACCGTCTACATACTATCCTATTGACCTAATACCGTCTACACTATCCTATAGCCCTAATACCGTCTACATACTATCCTATTGACCTAATACAGTCTACACTATCCTATTGCCCTAATACGTCTACATACTATCCTATAACCCTAATACCGTCTACACTATCCTATTGACCTAATACCGTCTACACTATCCTATATCCCTAATACCGTCTACATACTATCCTATAGCCCTAATACCGTCTACACTATCCTATATCCCTAATACCGTCTACATACTATCCTATTGCCCTAATACGTCTACATACTATCCTATAACCCTAATACCGTCTACACTATCCTATAGCCCTAATACCGTCTATATACTATCCTATTGACCTAATACCGTCTACACTATCCTATATCCCTAATACCGTCTACATACTATCCTATAGCCCAAATACTGTCTACATACTATCCTATAGCCCTAATACCGTCTACATACTATCGTATAGCCCTAATACTGTCTACATACTATCATATAGCCCTAATACTGTCTACATACTATCATATAGCCCTATTACCGTCTATATACTATCCTATAGCCCTAATACCGTCTACATACTATCATATAGCCCTTTTACCGTCTATATACTATCCTATAGCCCTAATACCGTCTACATACTATCATATAGCCCTTTTACCGTCTACATACTATCATATAGCCCTTTTACCGTCTACATACTATCATATAGCCCTTTTACCGTCTACATACTATCATATAGCCCTTTTACCGTCTATATACTATCCTATAGCCCTAATACCGTCTACATACTATCATATAGCCCTTTTACCGTCTACATACTATCATATAGCCCTTTTACCGTCTACATACTATCATATAGCCCTTTTACCGTCTATATACTATCCTATAGCCCTAATACCGTCTACATACTATCATATAGCCCTTTTACCGTCTATATACTATCATATAGCCCTTTTACCGTCTACATACTATCATATAGCCCTTTTACCGTCTATATACTATCATATAGCCCTTTTACCGTCTACATACTATCATATAGCCCTAATACCGTCTACATACTATCATATAGCCCTTTTACCGTCTACATACTATCATATAGCCCTTTTACCGTCTACATACTATCATATAGCCCTTTTACCGTCTATATACTATCATATAGCCCTTTTACCGTCTATATACTATCATATAGCCCTTTTACCATCTACATACTATCATATAGCCCTTTTACCGTCTATATACTATCATATAGCCCTTTTACCGTCTATATACTATCCTTTGGCTATAAAGTGCTTCCATTGTGGATACTGAAAGACTGGGGACCTGGTGGTAGTTGGCCAGTTACAGTGTGTGCGTCTGCTCATTACCTTTAGCATTTTAGAATACTAGCATTTTGTATTGGTTTGTAGAGGTCGCATAGACCACAGGATTCCAATTCACTGTTGAACGCCAACAGAATTATTATGATTAATGGCTGAATGTGCAGGGTTGAGTTGACTTGATTCCTTTTTAGACCCAAAAACCATTGGCTTAAATGTACCCCTCTGGAACGCAATGTTAAATTGGGAGATGGTCTGAAGAGAGAGAGATACAGTAAAGAGCAACTAAAGAGAACAAGTTGCACAATAAAACACACAGACAGTATGACTGATCAAATGCACGCACACACATGCGCACACACAGCCAATCCCTTCTCACACTGAGGGGATTTGGGACAGTATTAAACAAGCCAGCCAATTAGAATTATGAGCAGGGTCAATGCTTCACATAAGACACAGAGACTCTTCTGCCACTAAAATCACTCTCCCTGTCTGGCCTTTGTCCTTGACCGCTTTTGACCTCTCCTCTGTGGGGATTGAGTTATTGACCCTGTGGCCCGGTGGACATCACCCAGCAGCCATCACTTTACCACCTTACCTTCCTGCCACGGAGAACATATGGCAGCTGGAACAGTGCTTATTGATGGATCCTTTGGTGGTGGGGAAGGGGTTGGTATGGGGGGGGCAACAAGGTGAGGGTGGGGAAGTGGATGTTTTATGAGGCCCTTAACATTTAGTTCCCCAGCATTTCAATCCGCGTGTCTATTAAAGATGGCTGCTCCTCCTACGCGTTCCCCATCCATCACACCGCCAGAGAGCCACCCCACACTGACAGACAGCTCAATATGACAGAGAGAGAGAGAGGAGGATGGAGGGAGGGAGGGAGTGTACAGCAGTAATGGAACAACCGAGAGAGAGAGAGTAAGACAGATAGAGGTAGCCTACAGAGTGTACAATTACCGATGAAAACAAGGAAAAAATTTGGCAGAAGAACCAACAATATGGACAAACAGAGAGCTCCTCACAGAGCAGCATCATGACTTTACTCCCAATATGGCTCCTTTATAGCCAACAGTAGTGGTAAGTTAGGAGCAGTGAAACAGACTCCATAGTCGGAGCAGAAACAAAGCTTCTGGTTGGAAAATGAAGTCAAACAAGCGGTAAATAAAAACAGACCCTGAGAAATAGATGAGGTCTCAGTTCCCCCAGGCAGTGTGTGTGTGGGCCAGACAGGGCTCCCGCTCTGTTCAGGCTCTGGTAATATGCTGGCCCCTCCAGGTCACTGCTATTAATTACAAAACGTACCCAGTTCTCCCTCCATTAATCTAAATTTAGAGGCAGAGTCCAGCGACCGCCTGCTCCTGCCACGATCGCTGGGTACAGGGAGAACAGAGCCCTGCTGCCTTCGGACCAATCACATACAGTATCCACTGCTCTCTGGCCAATTGGAGCTAAGCCCTGGTAACTTCTGACCAATCAGGGGCAAGGCTTCAACCTTCCAGCCACTGAGAGCCAAGGTCAGCTGACTGCTGACCCACCACAGCCAAAAGCCGGACCCATTCTGACCACTCAGAACAGAACACACACAGATAAACACATCTACTGTAGACCCCCGTGCAATTAGCATTACGTTGATGAACAGCTGTTGTGGATCTGCTCACCTTCCTGAGGCCTTTTATCTTAATTAACAGCCGCACACATATGTGCAAGAACACAATCCCATACAACACCGGCCCTACCCCAGCCCAGCTCTCACTGGCCACAGTACATGTGTAGGTCAGACAGCAGACAGGGGAGTCTGCTCCACAACACGTCAACAACAAGGAGAAGAGAGGGAGTGGAGAGAGAACGAGAGAGGGTAAACGAGACAGAGACAAAGAGAGATAGAGAGCAAGTCGCTGAGGGAGACAGAAAGCGGGTGAGAGAAAAAGGAGGGTATACCGTGCTGCAACCTTGTGTCCCCGCGCCAGACTGTCCCTGGGCCGCCATGCCCACCTCCAGCAATTAATCATCTGATACTGAGCTTACTCAGCCGACAACCAGCTCCCCCACATCCTCATTAACACTGGCGCAGGAGAGGAAGGAGAAGAGAGGAGAGGAAAAGGGAGATGTAACACAGTGTGAAAAAAGAACGAAGCAAAAAGAGAGGGAAATAGCGGAAGTGATAAGAGAACAGAGGAGAGAACAGAGGAGAGGACAGAAGAGGAAGAGAAAATTGCAGAGGGGAGACGTGAAAGGAGGAGAGCAGAGAATACACAGACATTGCCTGGGATTGTAAAGGAAACATAAGGAGGAGCTGTGCCAGCCTCTGCAGAATACCATCTATCTCTCAGACTGGTGAGACAGGCACCAACGTTATTCTAGCCACCATACTGTGTGTGTGTGTGAGAGAGAAGGCGAGAGCGAGAGAGCGAGAGACTGTGACAATTGGTGTGTGCACATCCATGTGTGTGTGTGTGTGTGTGTGTGTGTGTGTGTGTGTGTGTGTGTGTGTGTGTGTGTGTGTGTGTGTGTGTGTGTGTGTGTGTGTGTGTGTGTGTGTGTGTGTGTGTGTGTGTGTGTGTTTGCACATCTGCAGTGCCTGCATTCTTGAGCAACACTTACATCTCTGGTCTAGAACATCAGGAAACTCAATGTCCTCCTATTTTTTCTCTCCCAGAGCCACACTAGTGTTGCCACGTCCACCTGCCAGCCAATTAGCAGAGCGGGCAGCAGCAGCAGCTGCCCAGGACAGGAGCAGGTGGAGGACCATGCCCAACATACCCACCGCCTGCTAATGCTAATCACTGTGCTCACTACTGGGACCACTGGACTGGACTGAAGGGCGCAAGGGGCTGGGCTGGGGGGGCAGGAGGGAGAGGGTGCTGGGGGAGCTAATAGTAGGACACTGCCTGGGTAAACCAGACCCTGGCCAACTTACAGTGTTCCACTTCTCCTATACTGCAAACCTCTGCTACGGTGCTGAACCACTGGAACAAGCCCACCTTCCTTATCCTGTACCTGCATACCATGACCATCAGTGCATGTTTCCCTCAACCTTCTCTGCTTCTATCTTTCTCCCTCTCCTTCTCAGCTCTGAAAAATTAGCTCCATCTACAGAGGGTTGGGTGATGGAGAGGGGGGGGGGTTGGCAATCAGAGCCAAAATAGGCCCGCTCCTCTCCCACTCGTTAAACCTCTAGACCTTTTTTCACTTTTATGGATGGAGTAATATATTACTTTATTTACGAGGACAGAGCCTGACAGATTTAATATTTTAATTCAGTTTTATGGCTTGAACATGGGGCGCACCACTCTTTATGGGTCCTGCTCCGCCACCACACAGCCACCGGATCGGTCGGGTCCGCTAGGCCGAGACAGGAGGGCAGGGCCTTACAGACATAACCATCCCTCATGTCACTCTGCCAAAAACACAGAGCATCTGTACCTCTGTGTTCCAGAGCCCCCCCTCCTCTCCACCTCCTCCTCCTCCCTCTCTCCCTATAACTCCTGGGAGGAGACGTGGCCATGGAGCAGACAGACAGTGCCGGTCTAATAGAAGAGAGATTCATGGTTGAAATGTTTCAGGGCTGATATTGAGGGGAGATTCATATTTCAGACAATTCAGGGATACTGGTATAGAGATTGATAATTCACACCATACAGGTTGCAACTTTGGTCATTTTCATTGTTTCAACGATACTCCACCAATATTTTAGTAATTAATGGTTTAGACCATTAGCAGCCAATATTGGAAGGAGATTCATGGATCACAGGACTCTATAGCAGAGGGTGATCACTCAAACGCTTCAGGACTAAATATTTTGGAGTAGAGTCGTGGTGTAGGCCACTTCAAAAACACAAATCAAAGAGTTTTTCACAATGAAGAAATACCCACGCGCATCTAACATCATGAAAAGTTTGATTACACTTTAATGGAAATCAATAGGCTTTCAGCGCACTCTCTCCAAAATAATTTTTCAATCAAGAGAAATGCATTACTTTGGCAACATACCATTTAAGAGTTCTCGCAGAAAGGCAGACAAATGCCAGACAGCCAAGATAACCACAAAGCCATGTTTTCTGTCAAATACTGCCAACTAAGACAGTTCCCCGAAGTTCTTTTCCCTGACTGGTCCTTACCAGTGACTTTTAGCGGGAAGTTAAAAGCCCCAGTACCAACGTGTGAAACCAATACAGAGGTGGACTACAGTATCTCTCCCTATGAGGAGTCTGTATCAGGCACCTAGAGAGCAGTTCCCATGGGAACGGGCTAATCACTCTCCGTGCTCCCCAAGATCTCCCCTGTCTTCCCCCTCCAGCCCCACCCTGCTCCCCCTCCCACAGCGCTGGGAGAGAGCAAGGCGGTTATCGATCAGTGAGGGGTGGGCAGCTCAACCAATCAATGAGTCTCTGAGCCCTCCGGTGTTTATGGGATAGAAGAGGGGGACTGTTCAAGTGGCTGTCCCAGGGTGATTTCTGTCCAACACAAAGTGATTTCTGTTCAACACAAATCACCAGTCTAATTGATGGGCCTGGAATTGATTTAATCGACCTGGTCATCCCAGCCGGTGACACATCATTGGGCCATTTATAGGTGTTAGTTTAATTTCCCCCTCATGGGGAGCAGAGAGGAGAGATGCCGTCAGGGGGTTAGCAGGCCAGGCCAGGGCTGCAATACTGGAGGCTGCAGTTCTTTGCTAACACTTTGCTACCCTGCTATCTCTAAGTCATGTAGGCCTATCACTGCTATTCTCTTCTATGTCTCTGAGAAGATACTGGGATGCACCATGGTCACATTGCTGACTTCACTAAATGAGATAACAGTGGAAAAGACCAGGTATAAAAGCTATATCCATCAGAGGTTTAACTTCACCAAGGAGACAGACTACACCTAACATAAGACAAAGATGACACGAGAGAGAGAGAGAGAGAGAGAGAGAGAGAGAGAGAGAGAGAGAGAGAGAGAGAGAGAGAGAGAGAGAGAGAGAGAGAGAGAGAGAGAGAGAGAGAGAGAGAGAGAGAGAGAGAGAGAATTGAGAAACAATTGAGGGACAAAAACGTGCATTTTTTCGCAGGAACGTATACAGAATATTAACCTCAACATCAAAACCTTCAATCCAAATTCCATACCGAAAGCCTTCATTTTGGACAAAATTACCTGAATGGACTATTACTACAGAGAAAAAACGAACAAACTAAAAACTGCAGAAAACACAGCGGAACCTGGAAATACGACCCAACACATAACTGAGTAAGTAATGTTCAGTCTGAACCTACTTCTGAAGTAAAAAAGTAAAAGACAATCTTGTTATATAAAGCTTAATAAATAAGGCTATTAATCTACCAAGCTGTTAGAACAGAACTGACCTGGCTGCAAATTCAATTAGTGCTGAAGTGTGAAGTAAGAGGTGTGAAAACTCTTAGGCCTAACAATGGCAGGAGAATTGAATTTGATTGAGTTTCACAGCCCCCCCACCAAATGCAGAGGCCTTTGAAACCCCCATGGCCTATCCCTATGCAGAGGTCATTACCATACATTACCCCATGGCTATAAAAAATAACACTGCACGGAAAAAGAACAACAACAAAAAGCTCCTCAAGAACAATCCAGAGACACTATTTTCTGAGGGGAACATAAGCAATTTAATTATCCACACAGACGAATCCCCTGGCATGGCACAGTGCTATAAGAGCACACTACCCCTATGTCAATGTAAATGTAAAATTATACTGTTTTCTTAGCTAGCTAAGTTGTTTACCTGTTGCTAGGCAGTTGCTAGGGACATTCCTGAAAGAAGCTAGCTAGCTAACAAGGAGTGTCTAGTTGGCAGAAGAGAAGAAGGGACAAAGAAGGGACAAAGTGGGACAAAATAAGGACAGAAGAAAAGGGAAAGGGGACATTAAGGTGAAGCAGTCCTCTAAAGACACAAAAGACAATAATACAAGAAACAACACTTCTATTGCCTCTCCCTCTACGATACGCACTTCCGGTTTGGTTTGGAGCGAGTAGTTGCATTCCGCTTTGCTCCACAGGTAGTATTACAGGTAGTATTACATTTCATTTCATTACAGTACAACAGTTTGATTTGTTTGATCTTAGCTGGCTACATAGCCGTCTTTGTATCCAAGATAATTGTGTAGTCTAGAGTAATTGTCGAGGTTACCTAGCCAGTTAGAGGTTACCTAGCCAGCTACACTTTCAAACAAAGTCAACAACGCAGCCACTGCTAGCTAGCCTATTTCACCAGCCAGCAGTACTATATCATTTTAGTCAATAAGATTTTTTGCAACGTAAGCTTAACTTTCTGAACATTCGAGACGTGTAGTCCACTTGTCATTCCAATCTCCTTTGCATTAGCGTAGCCTCTTCTGTAGCCTGTCAACTATGTGTCTGTCTATCCCTGTTCTCTCCTCTCTGCACAGACCATACAAACGCTTCACACCGCGTGGCCGCTGCTACTCTAACCTGGTGGTCCCAGCGCGCACGACCCACGTGGAGTTCCAGGTCTCAGGCAGCCTCTGGAACTGCCGATCTGCGGCCAACAAGGCAGAGTTCATCTCAGCCTATGCTTCCCTCCAGTCCCTCGACTTCTTGGCACTGACGGAAACATGGATTACCACTGATAACACTGCTACTCCTACTGCTCTCTCCTCGTCTGCCCACGTGTTCTCGCACACCCCGAGAGCTTCTGGTCAGCGGGGTGGTGGCACTGGGATCCTCATCTCTCCCAAGTGGACATTCTCTCTTTCTCCCCTGACCCATCTGTCTATCGCCTCCTTTGAATTCCATGCTGTCACAGTTACCAGCCCTTTCAAGCTTAACATCCTTATCATTTATCGCCCTCCAGGTTCCCTTGGAGAGTTCATCAATGAGCTTGACGCCCTGATAAGTTCCTTTCCTGAGGATGGCTCACCTCTCACAGTTCTGGGTGACTTTAACCTCCCCACGTCTACCTTTGACTCATTCCTCTCTGCCTCCTTCTTTCCACTCCTCTCCTCTTTTGACCTCACCCTCTCACCTTCCCCCCCTACTCACAAGGCAGGCAATACGCTTGACCTCATCTTTACTAGATGCTGTTCTTCCACTAATCTCATTGCAACTCCCCTCCAAGTCTCCGACCACTACCTTGTATCCTTTTCCCTCTCGCTCTCATCCAACACTTCCCACACTGCCCCTACTCGGATGGTATCGCGCCGTCCCAACCTTCGCTCTCTCTCCCCCGCTACTCTCTCCTCTTCCATCCTATCATCTCTTCCCTCTGCTCAAACCTTCTCCAACCTATCTCCTGATTCTGCCTCCTCAACCCTCCTCTCCTCCCTTTCTGCATCCTTTGACTCTCTATGTCCCCTATCCTCCAGGCCGGCTCGGTCCTCCCCTCCTGCTCCGTGGCTCGACGACTCATTGCGAGCTCACAGAACAGGGCTCCGGGCAGCCGAGCGGAAATGGAGGAAAACTCGCCTCCCTGCGGACCTGGCATCCTTTCACTCCCTCCTCTCTACATTCTCCTCTTCTGTCTCTGCTGCTAAAGCCAATTTCTACCACTCTAAATTCCAAGCATCTGCCTCTAACCCTAGGAAGCTCTTTGCCACCTTCTCCTCCCTCCTGAATCCTCCTCCCCCTCCTCCCCCCTCCTCCCTCTCTGCTGATGACTTCGTCAACCATTTTGAAAAGAAGGTCGACGACATCCGATCCTCGTTTGCTAAGTCAAACGACACCGCTGGTTCTGCTCACACTGCCCTACCCTGTGCTTTGACCTCTTTCTCCCCTCTCTCTCCAGATGAAATCTCGCGTCTTGTGACGGCCGGCCGCCCAACAACCTGCCCGCTTGACCCTATCCCCTCCTCTCTTCTCCAGACCATTTCCGGAGACCTTCTCCCTTACCTCACCTCGCTCATCAACTCATCCTTGACCGCTGGCTACGTCCCTTCCGTCTTCAAGAGAGCGAGAGTTGCACCCCTTCTGAAAAAACCTACACTCGATCCCTCCGATGTCAACAACTACAGACCAGTATCCCTTCTTTCTTTTCTCTCCAAAACTCTTGAACGTGCCGTCCTTGGCCAGCTCTCCTGCTATCTCTCTCAGAATGACCTTCTTGATCCAAATCAGTCAGGTTTCAAGACTAGTCATTCAACTGAGACTGCTCTTCTCTGTGTCACGGAGGCGCTCCGCACTGCTAAAGCTAACTCTTTCTCCTCTGCTCTCATCCTTCTAGACCTATCGGCTGCCTTTGATACTGTGAACCATCAGATCCTCCTCTCCACCCTCTCCGAGCTGGGCATCTCCGGCGCGGCCCACGCTTGGATTGCGTCCTACCTGACAGGTCGCTCCTACCAGGTGGCGTGGCGAGAATCTGTCTCCGCACCACGTGCTCTCACCACTGGTGTCCCCCAGGGCTCTGTTCTATGCCCTCTCCTATTCTCGCTATACACCAAGTCACTTGGCTCTGTCATATCCTCACATGGTCTCTCCTATCATTGCTATGCAGACGACACACAATTAATCTTCTCCTTTCCCCCCTCTGATAACCAGGTGGTGAATCGCATCTCTGCATGTCTGGCAGACATATCAGTGTGGATGACGGATCACCACCTCAAGCTGAACCTCGGCAAGACGGAGCTGCTCTTCCTCCCGGGGAAGGACTGCCCGTTCCATGATCTCGCCATCACGGTTGACAACTCCATTGTGTCCTCCTCCCAGAGTGCTAAGAACCTTGGCGTGATCCTGGACAACACCCTGTCGTTCTCAACTAACATCAAGGCGGTGACCCGTTCCTGTAGGTTCATGCTCTACAACATTCGCAGAGTACGACCCTGCCTCACGCAGGAAGCGGCGCAGGTCCTAATCCAGGCACTTGTCATCTCCCGTCTGGATTACTGCAACTCGCTGTTGGCTGGGCTCCCTGCCTGTGCCATTAAACCCCTACAACTCATCCAGAACGCCGCAGCCCGTCTGGTGTTCAACTTTCCCAAGTTCTCTCACGTCACCCCGCTCCTCCGCTCTCTCCACTGGCTTCCAGTTGAAGCTCGCATCCGCTACAAGACCATGGTGCTTGCCTACGGAGCTGTGAGGGGAACGGCACCTCCGTACCTTCAGGCTCTGATCAGGCCCTACACCCAAACAAGGGCACTGCGTTCATCCACCTCTGGCCTGCTCGCCTCCCTACCTCTGAGGAAGTACAGTTCCCGCTCAGCCCAGTCAAAACTGTTCGCTGCTCTGGCACCCCAATGGTGGAACAAACTCCCTCACGACGCCAGGTCAGCGGAGTCAATCACCACCTTCCGGAGACACCTGAAACCCCACCTCTTTAAGGAATACCTAGGATAGGATAAAGTAATCCTTCTAACCCCCCCCCCCTTAAAAGATGCACTGTTGTAGAGTGGTTGTTCCACTGGATATCATAAGGTGAATGCACCAATTTGTAAGTCGCTCTGGATAAGAGCGTCTGCTAAATGACTTAAATGTAAATGTAAATGTAATGTCAAGAGGGTATTGGCCCAGGGTGGAAACTCAGAATACTAGACATTGAGGAAATTTAAACAACCTCTGTCAACGTGTAAAAGTCTGGGACAGTAATGGTGCAGGGCATACTCAAGCAGTTCCAGCAGGAGTTTTACGGGATCAAAGAGACAACTCCCCCACCCTGAGTGAGTCTGATCACACCTCTTCAAACTGTCCTGCAGACGAGGATAGTCGTCGAGACAAACCCCCACTATTACACCCCCCCAAGCACCATCATGTGACCTAAGAGGTATGTATCAGATGCTCAACATGTTCTGCTCACACCTACTGTGATGGTCCGGGCCTAAACCCCACAAAAACAACACAAACATTTGACTATCTCAACCTGGAATATACAAGGTCTGAGGTCATCTGCCTTTGGCCTAAAGAGCAGGAACCCAGACCTCATCAAAGAAATTGGAAATACAGATATTGTCATCCTACAAGAAACGGTATAGAGGAGATAGGCCCACTGGTTGCCCTCTAGGTTACAGAGAGCTGGTAGTACCATCCACCAAACTACCAGGTGTGAAACAGGGAAGAGACTCTGGGGGTATGCTAATTTGGATTATAGCAGGTCTAACCCACTATTAAATTAGTCAAAACAGGAACATTTTACATCTGGCTAGAAATTAATAAGGAAATTATCTCAACAGACAAAAATATCCTCATGTGTGCTACCTATATCCCCCCAATAGAATCCCTATACTTTAACGATGTCAGCTTCTCCATCCTAGAGGGGGAGATCAACTATTTCCAGGCCCAGGGACATGTACTAGTCTGTGGTGAACTAAATGCCAGAACTGGACAAGAACCTGACACCCTCAGCACACAGGGGGAAAAACACATGCATTCCCTCCCCCAAATGCCCCCCTAGACACAACTATAACAACAAAACCGGGTCACAACTCCTGCAGCTCTGTCGGACACTGGGGACTCCTACGGTACGTACACCTATAGCTCATCTCTTGGCAGTAGTACTGTAGACTACTTTATCACTGACCTCAACACAGTCTCTTAGAGAGTTCACAGTCAGTCCACTGACATTCCTATCAGATCACAGCAAAACCACAGTCTACTTGAACAGATCTATGGTCAATCATGAGGCATCAAAGCCAAAGGAACTGAATAATATTAAGAAATGCTATAGATGGAAGGAAAGCAGTGGAAATTAACCAAAAAGATTAGGCAATTAGGCAACAACAAATTATATCTCTTCTAGACAATTTCCTGGATAAAATGGTTCACTGTAATAGCGAAGGTGTAAACTTGGCAGTAGAAAACCTAAAGAGTATATTTGACTTCTCAGCTTCCTAATCAAATCTAAACATTTCAAGCAGACAACCTAAGAAAATTAACAACAATGACAATGGTTTGATGAAGAATGCAAAAATCTAAGAAAGAAACCTATCGAACAAAAACCATAGAGACCCAGAAAACCTGAGCCTACAAAACAATACAGAAATACACTACGGAAAAAGAAGGAACAGCACGTCAGAAATCAGCTCAATGTAAATGAAGAATCAATAGAATCTAACCACTTCTGGGAAAATTTGAAAACTCTAAACAAACAACAACACGGAGAGTTATCCATCCAAAACGGAGATGTATGGATAAACCACTTCTCCAATCTTTTTGGCTCTATAGCAAAGAACAAAAACATACACATGATTAAATACACATTTTATAATCAACTATTAAAGACTACCAACACCTACTGGATTCTCCAATTACATTGAATGAACTACTGGACAAAAGACAAACCCTCCAACCCCAAAAGGCCTGTCGGGTTGATGGTATCCTAAATAAAATTATAAAATATACAGACCACAAATTCAAATTGGCTATACTTAAACTCTTTAACATCATCTTCAGCTCTGGCATATTCCCCAATATTTGGAACCAAGGACTGATCACCCCAATCCATAAAAATAGAGACAAATTTGACTCCAATAACTACCGTGGGATATGTGTCAACAGCAACCTTGGGAAAATCCTCTGCATCA
Source organism: Salvelinus alpinus (assembly GCF_045679555.1). Classification (NCBI taxonomy): domain Eukaryota; kingdom Metazoa; phylum Chordata; class Actinopteri; order Salmoniformes; family Salmonidae; genus Salvelinus; species Salvelinus alpinus. The sequence goes on from NC_092121.1 coordinate 20,659,883, forward strand.
TCATTAACAGCAGACTCGTACATTTCCTCATGCGAAAACAATGTACTGAGCAAATGTCAAATTGGCTTTTTACCAAATTACCGTAAGAAAGACCACATATTCACCCTGCACACCCTAAATGACAAACAAACAAACCAAAACAAAGGCTTCTCATGCTTTGTTGATTTCTAAAAAGCTTCTGAAGGCCTGCTATACAAATTGATGGAAAGTGGTGTTAGGGGAAAGACATACGACATTATAAAATCCATGTACACAAACAACAAGTGTACAACACACAAAAACTATACATACCTTGGCCTAAACATCAGCGCCACAGGTAACTTCTGAGAGGCAAAGCAAGAAGGGCCTTCTATGCCATCAAAAGGAACATAAAATTCAACATACCAATTAGGATCTGGCTAAAAATACTTGAATCAGTTATAGAACCCATTGCCCTTTATGGTTGTAAGGTCTGGGGTCTGCTCACCAACCAAGAATTAACTAAACCTTACAAACACCAAATTGAGACTCTGCATGCATAATTCTGCAAAAATATCCTCTTTGTACAACGTAAAACACAAAATAATGCATGCAGAGCAGAATTAGGCCGATACCCACTAATGGTCAAAATCCAGAAAAGAGCCGTTAAATTCTATAACCACCTAAAAGCAAGTGATTCCCAAACTTCCATAACAAATCCATCACCTACAGAGAGATGAACCTAGAGAAGAGTCCCTTAAGCAAGCTGGTGCTGAGGCTCTGTTCACAAACACAAACAGACCCCACAGAGACCCAGGACAGCAACACAATTAGACCCAACCAAATCATGAGAAGACAAAAAGATAATTCATTCCAATGCGTCCTGTAATTAACTAAAAAAACGGAGCAAACTAGAATAATATTTGGCACTAAAAAGAGAGTACTGACCCAAACTTAAGGAGGCTTTGACTATGTACAGACTCAGTGAGCATAGCCTTAATATTGAGAAATGCCATCGTAGGCAGACCTGGCTCTCAAAAGAAGACAGGCTATGTGCACACCGCCCACAAAAAAAAAAAGACACATATTTCCCTCAGATTACACAGACCTACAAAGAATTTGAAAATAAACCCAATTTTGATTAACTCCCATATCTTTTGGGTGAAATACCACAGTGTGCCATCACAGCAGCAAGATTTGTGACCTGTTGCCACAAGAAAAGGGCAACCAGTGAAGAACAAACACCATTGTAAATACAACCCATATTTATGTTTATTTATTTTCCCTTTTGTACTTTAACTAGCACATAATATGATATTTGAAATGTTTTTATTCTTTTGGAACTTTTGTTAGTGTAATGTCCTGTAAAAAAATGTGAATTGTTTATTTCACTTTTGTTTATTATCTACGTCACTTGCTTTGGCAATGTAAAAATTTACCATGCCAAAAAAGCCCTAAAATGTAATTTAATTGAGAGAGACAGAGAGTTAGAGAGACAGCGATAAAGAAAGAGAGAGAGAGAACAAGGGGGAGAAAGAGAGCGAGAGAGAGAAAGAGAGAGTAAGAGAGAGACGTTTAGCTCAGGGCCTTCTCTTAAACATGCAGTCAGATACTGATCAAACTCAGGGGGCAGAGATGGACTCTGCCCCGGAGGTGACTAAATAATTAACAAGGCTTTAATTAAACCTATAAATGAGCAACTGACCCCTGGTCGTCTGAGAGAGCCACAGGGTGTGGTGGGTGGGGTGGGGGCTGGAGGACAACGGGGCTATTGGCAGAGAGAGCAGGGGGTGACAACATTACAGTAATAAACAGGGGCAGATAGAACAACATGCAGAGAAGCACGTTGGCCTGCTCATTTAGCTTGACATTTGAGCAGCATCATCAACCCAGGGGCTCACTGCAGTGTCATGATGGAGAGCCTCTTCACTGCCAGCTATACTGACACACACATGTTCATTGGAGGAAGGTAGAGGAGACAGGAAAGACCAATCAGTGGTCATATTACTGTACGTCTTTTACTGTAGAGTGACTGTATTACCACCTGTTGGTCTTCACCTATAGGCTCTAGCAGAATAATAATATAATCAGTAAGTGTGTGTGTGTGTGTGTGTGTGTGTGTGTGTGTGTGTGTGTGTGTGTGTGTGTGTGTGTGTGTGTGTGTGTGTGTGTGTGTGTGTGTGTGTGTGTACACGTGACTTTGAACAGCAGGAAGATATCAGAAACCTATTTAGATTTTTTTTAAACCAGATATTATGATGATAATGAAATTACATTTCTTAATTTGAAGAAAATAGAGGGGGGAAAAAAGAAATTCTCTCCAATTACTTTAAAGCAGTTTCTGATTAGGCCTAGAGCAATGTCCCAGTCTTTTCTAGTTCCTCCAGATTCAACAAGACAAGGGACATTTAAGAGATCTAAAAATGTCATCATTTTCTTCTTCAGTTTAATAATGCATAAAAGGGGATAATATCATCGCTCTCATTGGTCACAGTGACAGCACTCTCACTTAATCAAACGAAAGTCCCAAAAGCCATACCACGCAAACAGCCCACTGGTTCTAACTCTCTCTCTCTCACACACACTCCCTTTCTCTCTCAAACGGCACAAGCACTCTGAAATGCAATCAATCACACAGTTCCTCCACACACACACACACACACACACACAAAACACACACACACAGAGGAATAGTCGAGTACCAACTCTGTGGCATAGCCCGGCAGTAATCAGTCGCTCTCTCTCGTAGTCTTTCTCTCAGTCGGTCTCCCATGGAGCAAGCGTCTTTTTAAACAGTCGTAAAGAGGGAATTAATCTCTCCCTGGGCTGTCATGGCAGGATATAAATCTATCACCTCACTCATCTCCTCATCAGCACTCCTCTCCATGCTAATCCCTGTCTCGTCATCACCAACATATGCACACGGCAATTACAAGAAGATCACAGTCACTGAAGTAGAATATGCTAACCCCCTCCCTCCCTCACTCACCTTTTCTTTCACTGTTTTTTTGCTCCTTCTTTCTTTCTTTCTTTTGACCTTTCTTTCTTAATGTATTTATATCGCTCTCACAACACAGAAATTCATTACAGAAATATCTGCAGAAACTCGTCCGTCTATACCCTTTAACCTTTAAGTCAGCACAATATTACAGTTATTGGCTATTTATAATGTGACATTTAAGTTGTTCCTCGGTGTCAGAAATAGACTGCCTTTCATTCCTGTACAGTAAATTGTGTCCTTAACAGAAAGTTATTTTTCATTTCATCTCTGCTCATGGTGTTCTGTCTTTTCTCCACAGGTATTCAGATCACTTCTACTGTGATTAGGGGTTGTTGTCTGTGAGGCCAGATAAATCTGTGTGATTTCTATCAGAGCAGCAGTACTACCCTGGCCCTGCTGTAAACCTTTTCTCCAGAACCACACAGCAGCCTCAGACGACCGAGGAGTGGAGAGAGAGAGAGGAGGTTGAGGAAGCACAGTTCACTATCAGTGACTTACACAGAGGTCAGAGGTCGGCTCTAATCTGAGCCCAGAGGAGCCCAGTCACACTGCGTCCCGGCAGCCCGGCTCTGTTACACGCCATAATCCGCTCTGAGGTTAATGTGCTGCTACTTCCTGATAAAGAACTTACAGAGGGAAGGAGAGATTCTTAGCTAAACTACCTTGAGACAGAACTCAGCATTCTCCCCATAGAGACCACACAGCTACAGCTAGCCACTACTACAGCATAAAGCCATAGCTCTTAGGAACGAGTACCGGGGGAAATAAACATCATCATTAACCCAGAATTAAAACGCTGTTCCCTGTGCTGACACCCTTTAATGTTGTCATATCGCTGGCCAATTAGAACACAGTGCTGTGTTTATGTCTGCATTAAAACGTGATGATGTTATCTGAACAGGACTGCATCACTGACAGAAGGTAGCGGGGCTAATCTACACTATGGCTCGTCTGCTCATCTAGTGGTGAAATGACAAATACAACATTCTGGACCATACACACTCATGGGGAAAGTGCAGTGGTGGCAAAAGTACCCAATTGTCATACTTGAGTAAAAGTAAAGATACCTTAATAGAAAATGACTCAATGAAAAGTCACCCAGTAACAAACTACTTGAATAAAAGTCAAAGTATCAAAAGTAAAAGTATAAATCATTTAAAATTCATTATATTAAGCAAACCACACGGCCACATTTTACATATTTTTATTTACGGATAGCCAAGGACGCACTCCAACACTAGACAAACAAAGCAATAGTGTTTAGTGAGTCTACAAGATCTTGTTCTCTTTCTCCTGTCCTGCTAAACATTCCAAATGTAAGGAGTACTTTTGGGTGTCAGGAAAAATATATGGGAGTAAAAAGTAAATATTTTCTTCAGGAATGTAGTGGAGTGAAAGTAAAAGTTTTAAAATAAATAAATAGGCATTTCTCAGTGAAGTACAAATACCCCCAAAAACATATTAAGTAGTACTTCAAAGTATTTTTACGTAGTTACTTTACACCAGGGTTCTCCAACAGGTAGATCCCAAACTACCAGTAGCTCGCCAAGCAATTCTGAAAGTGTTTGCATTTTTTAATTTGTTCCATCGCAAACTGTGAAAAACATAAAGCTCCCAACTACTATCAAATCAAAGCCACATTGAATTATCCCACCCCTGGTTAGCCTCTATTGGCTTAGAAGGCCAAACACAACATCTGCCTATACATTTCCAGAAATATCTGTCTATTTGGGGCACGAGTTTGCTTGTCACTCTGTATGTAGCAAGTTAGTGATGCTAATGATAACCGTCTTGTGGGTAGACAGTCTTCCCCAAAAATATACTCAATGAAATGTTAACTACAAAGTAGGTTACCTGACAGAACTACACTGAACAAAAATATACTCAATGAAATGTTAACTACAAAGTAGGTTACCTGGCAGAACTACACTGAACAAAAATATACTCAATGAAATGTTAACTACAAAGCAGGTTACCTGGCAGAACTACACTGAACAAAAATATAAATGCAACATGCAAAAATTTCAAAGATTTTACTGAGTTACTCAAAGTCACTGGCTTTGAGTAAGGCAGCGTGTCTATGTATGCGGATAACTCAACACACGTCAACCTACTACAGCGACTGAAATGACTGCAACACTTAACAAAGAGATGCAGTTAGTTTCGGAATGGGTAGCAGTGAATAAGTTAGTTCTAAATATTTCCAAAACTAAAAGCATTGTATTTGGGACAAATCATTCACTAAACCCTAAACCTGAACTACATTTAGGAATGAATAATGTGGAAATTGAGCAAGTTGAGATAAATAAATTGCTTGGAATAACCCTGGATTGTAAACTGTCATGGTTAAACCATATTGATACAACAGTAGCTTAGATGGGGAGTAGTGCTGCTGGAAGTGGTGTTGGAGGGCCAGTAGGAGGCACTCTTTCCTCTGGTCAAAAAAAAAATATCCCAATGCCCCAGGGCAGTGATTGGGGATACTGCCCTGTGTAGGGTGCCGTCTTTCGGGTGGGACGTTAAACGGGTGTCCTGACTCTCTGAGGGCATTAAAGATCCCATGCCACTTATCGTAAGAGTAGGGGTGTTAACCCCGGTGTCCTGGCTAAATTCCCAATCTGGCCCTCAAACCATCACGGTCACCTAATAATCCCCAGTTTACAATTGGCTCATTCATCCCCCTCCTGTCCCCTGTAACTATTCCCCAGGTCGTTGCTGTAAATGAGAACGTGTTCTCAGTCAACTTACTTGGTAAAATAACGGATAAATAAAATAAAACAATTAAGTGTCCATAATAAAGCGTTACTCTGCCTTCTTAACAACACTATCAACAAGGCAGGTCCTACAGGCCCTGGTTTTGACACACCTGGTCAGGTGCAACAAAGAGAGACTTGGGAAAATTGCAGTTGGCTCAGAACAGGGCAGCACGGCTGGCCCTTAAAAGTACACGGAGCTAATATTAATGACATGCATGTCAATCTCTCATGGCTCAAAGTGGAAGAGAGATTGACATCCTCATAACTTGTTTTCGTAAGAGGTGTTGACAAGCTGAAGGTTCCTAGCTGTCTGCTTAAAATACTAGCACACAGCTCGGACACCCATGCATACCCCACATGACATGCCACCAGAGGTCTGTTTAAACTACTAGCACACAGCTCGGACACCCATGCATACCCTACATGACATGCCACCAGAGGTCTGTTTAAAATACTAGCACACAGCTCGGACACCCATGCATACCCCACATGACATGCCACCAGAGGTCTGTTTAAAATACTAGCACACAGCTCGGACACCCATGCATACCCCACATGACATGCCACCAGAGGTCTGTTTAAAATACTAGCACACAGCTGGGACACCCATGCATACCCCACATGACATGCCACCAGAGGTCTGTTTAAAATACTAGCACACAGCTCGGACACCCATGCATACCCCACATGACATGCCACCAGAGGTCTGTTTAAACTACTAGCACACAGGTCGGACACCCATGCATACCCCACATGACATGCCACCCGAGGTCTGTTTAAATGACTAGCACACAGCTCGGACACCCATGCATACCCCACATGACATGCCACCCGAGGTCTGTTTAAATGACTAGCACACAGCTCGGACACCCATGCATACCCCACATGACATGCCACCAGAGGTCTGTTTAACCTACTAGCACACAGCTTGGACACCCATGCATACCCCACATGACATGCCACCAGAGGTCTGTTTAAACTACTAGCACACAGCTCGGACACCCATGCATACCCCACATGACATGCCACCAGAGGTCTGTTTAACCTACTAGCACACAGCTCGGACACCCATGCATACCCCACATGACATGCCACCCGAGGTCTGTTTAAATGACTAGCACACAGCTCGGACACCCATGCATACCCCACATGACATGCCACCCGAGGTCTGTTTAAAATACTTGCACACAGCTCGGACACCCATGCATACCCCACATGACATGCCACCCGAGGTCTGTTTAAAATACTAGCACACAGCTCGGACACCCATGTATACCCCACATGACATGCCACCCGAGGTCTGTTTAAAATACTAGCACACAGCTCGGACACCCATACATACCCCACATGACATGCCACCAGAGGTCTGTTTAAATGACTAGCACACAGCTCGGACACCCATGCATACCCTACATGACATGCCACCAGAGGTCTGTTTAAATGACTAGCACACAGCTCGGACACCCATGCATACCCCACATGACATGCCACCCGAGGTCTGTTTAAATGACTAGCACACAGCTCGGACACCCATGCATACCCCACATGACATGCCACCAGAGGTCTGTTTAAAATACTAGCACACAGCTCGGACACCCATGCATACCCCACATGACATGCCACCAGAGGTCTGTTTAAAATACTAGCACACAGCTCGGACACCCATGCATACCCCACATGACATGCCACCCGAGGTCTGTTTAAATGACTAGCACACAGCTCGGACACCCATGCATACCCCACATGACATGCCACCAGAGGTCTGTTTAAAATACTTGCACACAGCTCGGACACCCATGCATACCCCACATGACATGCCACCCGAGGTCTGTTTAAAATACTAGCACACAGCTCGGACACCCATGCATACCCCACATGACATGCCACCAGAGGTCTGTTTAAAATACTAGCACACAGCTCGGACACCCATGCATACCCCACATGACATGCCACCCGAGGTCTCTTCACAGTCACCAAGTCCAGAACAGACTATAGGAGGTGCACAGTACTACATAGAGCCATGACTACATGGAACTCTATTCCACATCAGGTAACAGATGCAAAGCAGTAGAATCAGATTTAAAAAGCAGGAAAAAATACACCTTATAGAACAACGGGGACTGTGCAGTAACACAAACATAGGCACAGACACATGCATAGACACACATGATAACATACGCACTATACACATGTACACATGTATTTTGTGTTGTAGATATGTGGTAGTGGAGTAGGGGCCTGAGGGCACACCGTGTGTTGTGAATTCTGTAATGAATATACTGTAATGTTTTTAAAATTGTGTAACTGCCTTAATTCTGCCAGACCCCAGGAAGAATGGGGATCCATAATAAATACAAATATAAGGAAATCAGTCAATTGAAATAAATTCATTAGGCCCTAATCTATGGATTTTACATGACTGGGAATACAGATATGCATCTGATGGTTAGATATCATCAGAAAAAGGTAGGGTCATGGATCAGAAACCAGTCAGTATCTGGTGTGACCACCATTTGCCTCACGCGACACATCTCATTCGCATAGAGTTGATCAGGCTGTTGAATGTGGCCTGTGGAATGTTGTCTCACTCCTCTTCAATGACTGTGCAAAGTTGCTGGATATTTTGGCGGGAACTGGAACAGGGATGTAAACAAATTTGTGCACACAATTTGAGAGAAATTATCTTTTTGTGGGTATGGAACATTTCTGGGATCTTATATTTCATCTCATGAAACATGGGACCAACACTTTACATGTTGCGTTTATATTTTTGGTCAGAACATACTATTTGATTATTGATTATTTGTATAAATTGAGTGGCCATTGTTTTACAAACTGTGCCATGACATGCTGCAGCAGTTGTCCTAACAGCAGAAACGTCGCTAGACCAACAAATTCCTCTCTCGTTAGATGCGCAATTAAAGGGGAATTATTATTATTATTATGTATATTTTTTGGTATAATTTCTTTCTCTGTAGAAAGGGTACCTATCATGTCAAATGTGTATGGTAAGGGTGTGTGTGTGTTTAATGCACATGTGTGGGTGTGAGTGAATGTGTGCACGTGTGCATGCGATCTAGCTTGGTACTTGTGCTTGCGTGTCTTAAGGAAAAGCTGGGGGATTGCTTGAGTGAGGCTGTTTAGAGAAGGTCAGAGAGGAGAGCAAGGCAATTTGAGGTTGGAAATGAGCGATGTCCTTTCTCATTTGAGCACCACGGTGACCCCAGCCTCACAGATGCCACCTCCTCTAATATATCAACAGCCCCCATTGTGTTTGGTTTCCTCCGTTGTGTTTGTCTCTTACCACAATGAAGAGAGAAAGAGAGGGATGGAGAGAGAGTGAGAGGAGGGGGCGGTTACCTACAGGGATTTGTAAATTAAATATCTGGAATGGCCCGTGGAGTAGGGGTAATCTCCCCCATGGGGAAAGACAGGATTGGAGAGAGGGGAGGACAAGAGATAGAGAGGTGGAGTGAGAGAGAGGGAAAGAGAGAGGAAGAAAGAGAGAGAACGAGAGATAAGTAATAGAGGGCGGGGATGAGGATGGAGGCAGATATTGAGCCAGTGTGTCTGAACGGCTGAACACATCAGTGGAGATCTGACACAGACTGACAGAGAGCCCAGCAGCAGTGTGGTCCTGTTGGCCTTCCAGCACTGCTGTCTGCTGCTGAGAGCACAGAACACAATACAGCTCTGGCTCTTCTAGGGAAATAACACATCAACCAGGCATTTCTCACACCACACTACACCAATGGATGGATGGAAATATGCATATCAATATGGATGGACAGGGAGAGATTGAGAGGTGCACATAAGTCCACTCAAACATCTCAAGTCGCAATGCCACAGCAGTAAACATGCAGTAGATGGCTGACAATTACTAAAGAGGCAGTATGGGACTTGAAGGACAATTACAACATGACAGAGGACACTGCAGAGATCCACACAACAGGGCCACAACAATGTCCTCCTTGATAAGCATCCATCACTAAGCTATGCCCTGGAGGTGCTTGATAAAAGGTCTGTCTGCTAAGAGGCAGGGGAGGCAGGTTGGAGAGTGGGGCTGGTGTGTGATGCATGGCGGCAGGGGGGCATAGTGAATCACAGGAGACCAGCCCCAGCTGGGTGATGGAGGAGCGGCAGGTTGGTTCAGTTGGGGGGGGGGGGGGGGGGTGTTAGTTAGGCCTCTCTGTGTGGATGAGAAGCTCTGAGCCCCCCCAGTCCCCCTGTAAGTCCCCCGCAGGACAGCCGGCCGACACTCAGACAGCCGCGCCTCCATGACGAACGCTCTCCCCCTTTAATGAGTCTCAGTCACAGCTGAACACACCGTGGTGCTTTACAGCTCCCACAGACAGACAGACAGAAGGCCCGGGATGAATGGCTGCCTGCCTTGGTGAATCGCAAACACACCAACAAGAAGAAAACATAGTCCTAGAAAGTCCCACTATAGTATGTCATGTTTCATGTATCATGTTTGTTTGTGTGAAAGTTGTGCCGGCACTTTGTCATCACAGGCGAACCGAACATCTGTGGTTTGTTCTCAGCGTCGCCTCTTAACCAACTGTTCCAACAGAACACCAAATGGTCACGGTAGAAAACAGAATCTTCTAGTAGACCCCCTAACAGACCCCTTTGGCTCAGCAAGAGAAAACACCATTATATTCTAGTATTGTCACGCAGTCTCCCCATTCAGTCATCTTCTTATGCACCTGTCATGGTGATATCATGGCGAGGTTGTCTGTCACAGAGCGTGATGCCAGTTCCCCTGTCACAGTCACTTTACCTCCTCCCTGTCACTCAGCGTGGCGTGTTCTGAATGCCCAATGACAGAGGCACAGCACAGGCGGCTGGAGCTGGATCCAGATGAAGGTGATTAAATGTCCTTGAGGGATCTCTAGTCGCTGCTTGACAAATGTACCATATGCAAGAATTTCTATGTCAACTCACTTGTTGAGAGACACACACACACACACACACATTCTGTACATTCTGTATAGTGGAAATAGACTTGGATCAAATAATTGGCATTGATTTTGTGGGACAGAGTCTTTGTCATGGTGCATGAGTATGGATCTTGTTCGACTTGGTTGTGTCAGGCAGGGGGGTGAGCAGTAACGTGAAAAATGACCCCCTATCTGTCTGAGGCCCAGTGAGGCAGAGCCAAATACACAGCCGGAGAACCCCACATCAAAACCCAACCTCTGCCCAGCCTTATTACAGGCTATCACTTAAGGTGTCAGAGGGGCTGACACCTTGACGCAGTAGAACCCACTCCATAATGGATGCTGCCATTACCACCCCATCTTCCATCACCCCTCTAAGGTACACACACACACACTCGCGCACACACACACTCGCGCACACACACAGACACAGAGAGCATCTAAATATAATGCAGTCTTCATGGGTGTGTGTGGTTTGCTGTGCCAGTGAAATTAAAGGAGGCCTCTCTAATAACAGCAAATGTAATACCAGCACTAGTCCCTTAATGAGAGCTGCCTGTGTTTGCTCTGGGCTCATATCCACAGACCAGCAGGAGGGAGAGAGAGAACGAGGGAGGGAAAGAGGGAGAGAAAAAGAGAGGAAGGGGGAGAGACGTTAAAATCTCCCATTAGCGTCACCTCCTTGGCGAGCAAGCCCCCTCTCTGGAGGGTGGTTGGTCTAAGGCGGGGGGCGCGGGGTGTCAGATGCACGCCCTCGCCTCAGCCTAGCCAGGGCTCCCACGGTGCAGTGCGCTCCGGCATTAATAACACACAGAATTACAACAGTGCTTATTAGAAAACAGCAAGAAACAGTAAATGAGATGAGACAACCTGCCAGGAACCAGAATTGGAGCCTCCTTCGAAATGGACAGAAAGGATAAACAAGGCAACAGTCAACATATCGTCCCCCACGAATGATGCAGCACCTCCCTTGGGCCAATCAGTGTGATTTTGTAACTAATGGATGTCTATGGCAAGACGCATCATTCACCCAGATTTTGTAAAAATGGGCCAGTGGTGTTTGGGATATGGGGATAAATAAGTTCAAGAGTAAAAACGTGCTTAACAAGTCACATAATGGGCCTCCCGGGTGGCGCAGTGGTCTAAGGCACATTGCAGTGCTAACTGTGCCACCAGAGATTCTGGGTTCGAGCCCAGGCTCTGACGCAGCTGGCCGCGGCCGCGACCGGGAGGTCCATGGGGCGACGCACAATTGGCCCAGCGTCGTCTGGGTTAGGGAGGGTTTGGCCGGCAGGGATATCCTTGTCTCATCGCGCAGTAGCGACTCCTGTGGCGGGCCGGGCACAGTCCATGCTGACCAGGTCGCCAGGTGTACAATGTTTCCTCCGACACATTGGTGCGGCTGGCTTCCGGGTTGGATGTGCGTTGTTGACGGCCTACCCCGGACGACGCTGGGCCAATTGTACGCCACCCTTTGGCAGTGATTAAATCACAGCCGGTTGTGATACAGCCTGGAATCTAACCAGGGTCTGTAAGAACTGAGATGAGATGCCTTAGACAGCTGCACCACTCAGGAGCCCCAGGCTGTGATAAGAGAAAACAATATTAACCTAATTGACAGAGTGAAAAGAAGTAAGACTGTACAGAATAAAAAAAATATTCCAAAACATGCATCCTGTTTGCAACAAGGCACCGCAAAAAAATGTGGTAAAGCAATTCACTTTTTGTCCTGAAAACCTGGTTCAGTCTGCTTTCCACCAGACACTGGGAGATGAATTCACCATTCAGGAGGACAATAACCTAAAACACAAGACCAAATATACACTGGACTGGAGTTACTTACCAAGAAGACAGTGAATGTTCCCGAGTTGCTGAGTTACAGTTTTGACTTAAATCTACTTGAAAATCTATTGCAAGACCTGAAAAAGGTTACAAGCTATGATCAACAACAAACTTGACAGAGCTTGAATAATTTTGAAAATAACAAATTTTGCACAATCCAGATGTGGAAAGCTCTTAGAGATTTAACCAGAAAGACTCACAGCTGTAATCACTGCTAAAAGTGCTTCTACAAAGTATTGACTCAGGGGTGTTAATACTTATGTAAATTAGATATTTCTGTATTTACATTTACATTACATTTAAGTCATTTAGCAGACGCTCTTATCCAGAGCGACTTACAAATATTTAATTTTCAATACATTTGCAAACATTTCTAAAAACATGTTTAATCAATTTTAAATGCAGGTTGTAACACAACGAAATGTGGAATAAGTCAAGGGATGTGAATGCTTTCTGAAGGCACTGTATAAACATGTGCTCGTTATAGCACCACTGTGTGGTCGATATGAATGTTCTTGCATATGTTGAGTCTTGACAGTGTTTGCAACATGTGTACCGAATTGTGTTACAATACGAATATCCTTGACATATTTATATGCATTTATGTGCCAGACCACGCCCACGTGATTGTTTATTGGTCAACAGCAGCCATGTTGTTTTAGGTACTATCTGATAAATATTGGTTGAGAGAGATATCCTGTTTCGTGCAGATCGGTCATTCGGTGCCAGAAGAGTTGCGTTTTAAGTGTTTTTCACAAAATTGTAAAAGGCAGAAAATCCATCATGGTTGACATTATGGGTCCCGAGGCAAATTTGTTCCTTGTGAGGAGAGGGACTTATGTACCGAATCTCATGACTTTAGGTCAAATGTGGTGAGTTGAGTGACCTTTTAAATTTTGCATTTTCATTCTTGTTATAGCGCCACCATCTGGCCAATCAGTGTAATTGTGTAAATGCCAAATCTAATACAAGACGCATCATTCACTCATGTCTTCGTCAAAATCAGGCCAGTGCTGTCAGATATCTGTCCCCTCCCCAATTTCATTGTGGGCGACAATAATATAAAACGAGGGAATATTTTTTTAAATATTTTTTTTAAAGAGATTGCAAATTGTTCCTCTGACTCATTTGGGATAGCAAGGTGCAGACCTGAGAAGAATGTATCAGAGGACAAGTGTGGTAGTATGAAGTATTTTGGAATCTGCATGCCTGTATGTGTGCATATGCATGCTTGCACGTGTGCACGAAAGTATTTGTGTGTGTGCATGCCTGTGTATACATGTACATATCTGTTGGTAATCATGTTAATGAACATGTAACATCTAACCGGCACGATATGGATACCGACGGTAAACATTTAGACTCCGTTCCGTTAGCGTGTCGACAGCGTTAAAAAAATGAAACAAAACAAAGCATTGCAATCATCAGTGCTGTAATAGTGTGGCTGCCTGATCCCCTGAGAGTTTGCTAAACAGAGTGATTGCAGTGATTTTAATATTTAATAACATGAAGGGATTGGAGAGGAACTGTGTCAGGGGAGAACAATCCGTTTGGACTCGCTAGGCAAATGAGGGAAACTAGGCTGAGCTCAGTGAGTTGCTCTTTCTGCTATTAATGCATTTAAAATACATTTTGGGAAATAGCCATGAATACACTTCAGCAACGAACTGGAAAGTGTTTCTCTGCTTGTACTGTTGTCATACAGAATGTCTCCCTCTACGGTGCAGGTGAACACACACACAGATAGAGGCTAATCTAATCAGACACCTCTGTTATCATCCACTCTCTGATGTACATCTAATAGAGGGATTCATTATCTGTCACATGCCAACGCTCTTCTTCTGAACACTATGGCTTGCTCAATACACAGTACATGTCACATGGAGTGAACACACACACACACACACACCCCTACTTGCACACACAGCTAGTAAAGGGTTCTAATCCTCAGCCTCTGGAGAGCTTGCTGTGAGTGTGTGCTGCTTGGACAGTTTCAAGCCCATGCCTCTGTGTCTGAGTTATGCTGATTTAACAGTGAGCCTGGACTACTCTAAGCCTGTGATAAGCCTGTTCATGGAAGGTTTCAGTGTTGAAACTGAATATGAACTGCTGATCCTTACAAACATCACATTCACACATCAGCAGCATCCCTGTTTCCATCCACAGTGTGACCATTTGACCCTGGTCTGCTGACCCCCAACCTTTGACCTCACAATTAGTGATGTTTTAGCTGAATTTACACCATTAGAAATGAAAAGAATCAGCCACACACGTGCATACACACACAATACTTATAATATACGAAAATCTTGAAATTTGAAGCTAAGCTGCAGAGAAACAAACACAGAGACATAAATAACCAAGCAACACAACCGAAAATTACAAACACACACACCACGTAAACACACACACCCGCACACACACTCCAAGCCCTGTCCAGGTCCATTAAGCTGGCATCAGGCGTTCGCCGTGGGCCGGGGCTGGCCAGACTCCCAGGTTAGAGGACGTCTCCTCCCGGTCCGCTCTCACCATCTGCTCTGTCCAGAAGGGCCGCGCCACTGGGGGGAAGAGACGGCCCGCCAGATATCAACCCAGAGGAGAGGGAGGGGAGGAGACTGAGGAGGAACTGGAGACGAGGTTGGAGGGTGCTGGTGGTGGAGGAGGAAGGTTGGAGGGTGCTGGTGGTGGGAGGAGGAAGGTTGGAGGGTGCTGGTGGTGGGAGGAGGAAGGTTGGAGGGGGCTGGTGGTGGAGGAGGAAGGTTGGAGGGTGCTGGTGGTGGGAGGAGGAAGGTTGGAGGGTGCTGGTGGTGGGAGGAAGGTTGGAGGGTGCTGGTGGTGGGAGGAAGGTTGGAGGGTGCTGGTGGTGGGAGGAAGGTTGGAGGGTGCTGGTGGTGGGAGGAGGAAGGTTGGAGGGGGCTGGTGGTGGGAGTAGGAAGGCTGCAGGGGGCTGGTGGTGGGAGGAGGAAGGTTGGAGGAGGCTGGTTGTGGGAGTAGGAAGGCTGCAGGGGGTTAGAGGTGGAAGGGGGTGGTGGTGGGAGGAGAAAGGTGGAAGGGGGTGGTGGGCAGATTGGAGGGGACTGGCCAGGGCAGAGCCTGTATGCCTGGGAGGGATACTGGGTCGTCTGTTACCTGTCCACCTCTGACAGCCACCATCTGCTACAGGGACGGAGAGATGGAACAGTGGAGGGGGGTGAGAGCCAAACAGAGAGAGAGTGGAGAAAGAGGGATGAAGGAACAGACAGACAGACAGACAGACGGACGAAAGAAAGGAGGGATGGGAGGAAATAATCAAAGACAGAGGGAGGGGTAGTTTGAGAGAGGGAGGAGTTTGAGATTGAGGGAAAGGTAATGAATAAGTAAGAGGAAACAAAGTGTAAATCCAGGCTCTTTATTTCTGTTATGCATATAAACCTTTAATTGGACTTGTGTGGTTGTGTTTAACAAGGTAGAGTGAGGGATAGTCTGACGGACAGAGAGAAGTAAGGAGGCAGGGAAGGAGCGAGAGAGAGTGAAAGATGGAGGGTGAGAGAGAGTTTAATTGGACACAAAGTGTGTTAGGCTGGGCGGAGAGGCAGAGGCGGCCTGCTGCTACCTGCTGACGTCTGGAGTTTTAGGAAAATTGGGTTTGAAACAAGAGGGACATTTCCTTGCTGAAATGAGAGATGGAGCGATACGGGAGAGTTAGCTCAGGACAAAGAAACAGGTCAGGCACTTCAGATGAACATTACTTTCTCTCCTCTGACAAATCCCATTCCAAATGAAACACGGAGCGGAGCCCAGGCCAAGGAAACTTATTACAGGGAAGAACTGCGGCGTTTCGATGCATTAATTTAGGCTCCTGTTCTCTCATTCTGTGGCTTAACCGTTGGCAGCTCGGATCCATGCAATGAGCAGCTATAGGACATTGAGGATATATCCCTGCTTGTCTATCATGGATAAGCTCTCCTCAGTCTAGTTCAACTGGTCAGACAACATTCTCCTACTTGTCTAACAAGGAGAGGGAGGGAGGAAGAAGAGAAAAGAAGAGGGGGAGGAAGAAGTGGTGAGGATAGGATAAGAGAGGAAGAAGAGGTGAGGAAGAGGAAGGAGAGGGGAATGGGAGGAACAAGAGGTGAGGAAGAAGGGGGGAGGAATAAGAGGTGAGGAAGAAGAGGTGAGGAAGAGATTGAAAGTGAGAGAAAGTTGAAGGCGAGCATCGGCAACGGAGGGGCAGAGGGATGGAGAGAGATTAGTAGATTTACAAATGGAGAAACTCATCTGTCAAAGGATAAATAAGAGTGAATTCGGTAAGTGCCAGACACTAGCAGCTCGCTTCGCTCAGATCAAAACTCCTCCAGAAATAGATAGGAGAACACAGGCCTCCCTTTGGAACAGGCCTTCCCTGCACTGTTTAGATCAGCCTTCTACCGTAAAACATGTCCTAATTTCAGCTGAACTGAGAGGAGCATCTCCCAGGGATACTTCTTCAACACCAATCTTTGAGCCCCAAAAAACAAGGGTGTAATTCAGCAGTTTGGATACAGAGAGGAGGGAGTGGTAGGTGGGATGATCTAGTGACTATAAACCAAAATCGATAGAGAAGGAGTCAATACCCTTATTGATTAATGGACTTATTGATCGATGAACTTGATTGAATGGAACTTTGTTGCTCCAGGGTCCCCAGCAGCACCAGACCAGGCAGTGAGGGTGCAATATTAAGCTCATAGCATCTCTCCCCCTGCCGTGCCACAATTAGCAGTCATTAGCAGCACAGGGGGGGGGGGGGGGGAGGGAGGGCGTCAGGTGCTAATCAGGTCCGCCTTTCTTTCCGTCCCCCAGCTCCACTCATCCACTGCACACACTCCTCAGATCCCCCGTGTGATACTGAAGAACAGATAACCAGCCAGACCATAAAAGCAACCACAGACTGAGAGACTGACTGTGTCACGTAAAGACAGAAGCATTCGAGGGTACAGTAGTTAAGAGAGCATGAAAGTCTCAGAAGATCAATAGTTAGGCTCTGTCTGTCTGTTAGTCCTCTGTGCATCACATTTAGATTGGGAGCTTAGCTCAGAGACACAGCTCCAGTCTCCATGAAAGCCAAATGAGCTACCCTATCAACAGAGCATCTACTGTACACATCAAGTAATACAGAGAGATGTTGAAGCTAGACGCCGTACGTGGCTGTTACAGAAGCGTTTTAGTGTCTGAGCAACAAGAACATACCAGGGTTATTGGTAAACAGCAGCAAAGTGACTGGGTGGAAAAGCGAGCCTGTAGAACAGTACAATGATGCAGAAAAGATAGTTACAGGAAATGCTTCACTCTTTTTTTTTTACTCCTTGTCGGGAGATTGACAGCTTGTCCTCTGCCGCGCCCCTTCCCGACGCTGGCGTTGGGGACGACGGTACACGGTCATCTCATCTCCCTCGCCGTGATTTGTGGACCCGTTCACGCAGGCAGCCACATTTACGCCGCTATATTGTCAGGGCTAACCGGGACGTGGAGCGAGGTGTGTGTGTGGAGCGAGGTGTGTGTGTGTGTGTATCTGTGAAAGGAAGACATTAATTTGCTGTATCCTTTCAGGCTTGTGTTAGGGAATTGAATTTAAACCAGGGCCATCCAGCATATTTCTGTACATGAGAGGAGGGGGAGAGAGAAACATCAATAAAGATGACACCATTTAAGAGCCAGACAACCTTTACAAAAGAGCAGCAAGTTTAATGGGCTGACCGTGAGGCTCATAAACCACAGCCTAAACCGTGAGCTATACACTACTACCACAACCCCACCAGGCTATACACTACTACCACAACCACACTATACACTACTACCACAACCCCACCAGGCTATACACTACTACCACAACCACACTATACACTACTACCACAACCCCACCAGGCTATACACTACTACCACAACCACACTATACACTACTACCACAACCCCACCAGGCTATACACTACTACCACAACCACACCAGGCTATACACTACTACCACAACCACACTATACACTACTACCACAACCCCACCAGGCTATACACTACTACCACAACCCCACCAGGCTATACACTACTACCACAACCCCACCAGGCTATACACTACTACCACAACCACACCAGGCTATACACTACTACCACAACCACACCACGCTATACACTACTACCACAACCACACTATACACTACTACCACAACCACACTATACACTACTACCACAACCACACCAGGCTATACACTACTACCACAACCACACCAGGCTATACACTACTACCACAACCACACCAGGCTATACACTACTACCACAACCACACCAGGCTATACACTACTACCACAACAGACTATACACTACTACCACAACCACACCAGGCTATACACTACTACCACAACCACACCAGGCTATACACTACTACCACAACAGACTATACACTACTACCACAACAGACTATACACTACTACCACAACCACACCAGGCTATACACTACTACCACAACCACACCAGGCTATACACTACTACCACACCAGACTATACACTACTACCACAACCCCACCAGGCTATACACTACTACCACAACCACACTATACACTACTACTACTACCACAACCCCACCAGGCTATACACTACTACCACAACCCCACCAGGCTATACACTACTACCACAACCCCACCAGGCTATACACTACTACCACAACCACACCAGGCTATACACTACTACCACAACCCCACCAGGCTATACACTACTACCACAACAGACTATACACTACTACCACAACCACACCAGGCTATACACTACTACCACAACCACACCAGACTGTACAGTACTACCACAACCACACTATACACTACTACCACAACAGACTATACACTACTACCACAACCACACCAGGCTATACACTACTACCACAACCACACTATACACTACTACCACAACAGACTATACACTACTACCACACCAGACTATACACTACTACCACAACAGACTATACACTACTACCACAACCCCACCAGGCTATACACTACTACCACAACCACACCAGGCTATACACTACTACCGCAACCACACCAGGCTATACACTACTACCACAACCACACCAGGCTATACACTACTACCACAACCACACCAGGCTATACACTACTACCACAACCACACCAGGCTATACACTACTACCACAACCACAACAGGCTATACACTACTACCACAACCACACCAGGCTATACACTACTACCACAACAGGCTATACACTACTACCACAACCACACCAGACTATACACTACTACCACAACCACACCAGGCTATACACTACTACCACAACAGACTATACACTACTACCACAACCACACCAGGCTATACACTACTACCACAACAGACTATACACTACTACCACAACCACACCAGGCTATACACTACTACCACAACAGACTATACACTACTACCACACCAGACTATACACTACTACCACAACAGACTATACACTACTACCACAACCACACCAGACTATACACTACTACCACAACAGACTATACACTACTACCACAACCCCACCAGGCTATACACTACTACCACAACCCCACCAGGCTATACACTACTACCACAACCACACCAGGCTATACACTACTACCACAACCACACCAGGCTATACACTACTACCACAACCACACCAGGCTATACACTACTACCACAACCACACCAGGCTATACACTACTACCACAACAGACTATACACTACTACCACAACCACACCAGGCTATACACTACTACCACAACCACACCAGGCTATACACTACTACCACACCAGACTATACACTACTACCACAACCCCACCAGGCTATACACTACTACCACAACCACACCAGGCTATACACTACTACCACAACCACACTATACACTACTACCACAACAGACTATACACTACTACCACAACCACACCAGGCTATACACTACTACCACAACCACACTATACACTACTACCACAACAGACTATACACTACTACCACAACCCCACCAGGCTATACACTACTACCACAACCACACCAGGCTATACACTACTACCACAACCACACCAGGCTATACACTACTACCACAACCACACCAGGCTATACACTACTACCACAACCACACCAGGCTATACACTACTACCACAACCACACCAGGCTATACACTACTACCACAACCACACCAGGCTATACACTACTACCACAACAGACTATACACTACTACCACAACCACACCAGGCTATACACTACTACCACAACCACACCAGACTATACACTACTACCACAACCACACCAGGCTATACACTACTACCACAACCACACCAGGCTATACACTACTACCACAACAGACTATACACTACTACCACAACCACACCAGGCTATACACTACTACCACAACCACACCAGGCTATACACTACTACCACAACCACACCAGGCTATACACTACTACCACACCAGACTATACACTACTACCACAACCCCACCAGGCTATACACTACTACCACAACCACACCAGGCTATACACTACTACCACAACCACACTATACACTACTACCACAACAGACTATACACTACTACCACAACCACACCAGGCTATACACTACTACCACAACCACACTATACACTACTACCACAACAGACTATACACTACTACCACAACCCCACCAGGCTATACACTACTACCACAACCACACCAGGCTATACACTACTACCACAACCACACCAGGCTATACACTACTACCACAACCACACCAGGCTATACACTACTACCACAACCACACCAGGCTATACACTACTACCACAACCACACCAGGCTATACACTACTACCACAACCACACCAGGCTATACACTACTACCACAACCACACCAGGCTATACACTACTACCACAACAGACTATACACTACTACCACAACCACACCAGGCTATACACTACTACCACAACCACACCAGACTATACACTACTACCACAACCACACCAGGCTATACACTACTACCACAACCACACCAGGCTATACACTACTACCACAACAGACTATACACTACTACCACAACCACACCAGGCTATACACTACTACCACAACCACACCAGGCTATACACTACTACCACAACCACACCAGGCTATACACTACTACCACACCAGACTATACACTACTACCACAACCCCACCAGGCTATACACTACTACCACAACCACACCAGGCTATACACTACTACCACAACCACACTATACACTACTACCACAACAGACTATACACTACTACCACAACCACACCAGGCTATACACTACTACCACAACCACACTATACACTACTACCACAACAGACTATACACTACTACCACAACCCCACCAGGCTATACACTACTACCACAACCACACCAGGCTATACACTACTACCACAACCACACCAGGCTATACACTACTACCACAACCACACCAGGCTATACACTACTACCACAACCACACCAGGCTATACACTACTACCACAACCACACCAGGCTATACACTACTACCACAACCACACCAGGCTATACACTACTACCACAACAGACTATACACTACTACCACAACCACACCAGGCTATACACTACTACCACAACCACACCAGACTATACACTACTACCACAACCACACCAGGCTATACACTACTACCACAACCACACCAGGCTATACACTACTACCACAACAGACTATACACTACTACCACAACCACACCAGGCTATACACTACTACCACAACCACACCAGGCTATACACTACTACCACACCAGACTATACACTACTACCACAACCCCACCAGGCTATACACTACTACCACAACCACACCAGACTATACACTACTACCACAACCACACCAGGCTATACACTACTGCCACAACCACACCAGGCTATACACTACTACCACAACCACACCAGGCTATACACTACTACCACAACCACACCAGGCTATACACTACTACCACAACCACACCAGGCTATACACTACTACCACAACCACACCAGGCTATACACTACTACCACAACCACACCAGGCTATACACTACTACCACAACCACACCAGGCTATACACTACTACCACAACCACACCAGGCTATACACTACTACCACAACCACACCACACTATACACTACTACCACAACAGACTATACACTACTACCACACCACACTATACACTACTACCACAACCACACCAGGCTATACACTACTACCACAACAGACTATACACTACTACCACAACCACACCAGGCTATACACTACTACCACAACCACACCAGGCTATACACTACTACCACAACAGACTATACACTACTACCACACCAGACTATACACTACTACCACACCAGACTATACACTACTACCACAACAGACTATACACTACTACCACAACCCCACCAGACTATACACTACTACCACAACCCCACCAGGCTATACACTACTACCACAACCACACCAGGCTATACACTACTACCACAACCACACCACACTATACACTACTACCACAACCACACCAGGCTATACACTACTACCACACCACACTATACACTACTACCACAACCACACCACACTATACACTACTACCACAACCACACCAGGCTATACACTACTACCACAACCACACCAGGCTATACACTACTACCACAACCACACCAGACTATACACTACTACCACACCACACTATACACTACTACCACAACCACACCACACTATACACTACTACCACAACCACACCAGGCTATACACTACTACCACAACCACACCAGGCTATACACTACTACCACAACCACACCAGGCTATACACTACTACCACAACCACACCACACTATACACTACTACCACAACCACACCACACTATACACTACTACCACACCACACTATACACTACTACCACAACCACACCACACTATACACTACTACCACAACCACACCAGGCTATACACTACTACCACAACCCCACCAGTTTATACACTACTATCCACAACCCCACCAGGCTATACACTACTACCACAACCACACCACACTATACACTACTACCACAACCACACCAGGCTATACACTACTACCACAACCCCACCAGGCTATACACTACTACCACAACCACACCACACTATACTACCACAACCACACTATACACTACTACCACAACCCCACCAGTTTATACACTACAACCACAACCACACTATACACTACTACCACAACCCCACCAGTTTATACACTACTACCACAACCACACCACACTATACACTACTACCACAACCACACCAGGCTATACACTACTACCACAACCCCACCAGGCTATACACTACTACCACACCACACTATACTACCACAACCACACTATACACTACTACCACAACCCCACCAGTTTATACACTACTACCACAACCACACCACACTATACACTACTACCACAACCCCACCAGGCTATACACTAATACCACAACCCCACCAGGCTATACACTACTACCACAACCCCACCAGTTTATACACTACTACCACAACCACACCACACTATACACTACTACCACAACCACACCAGGCTATACACTACTACCACAACCCCACCAGGCTATACACTACTACCACACCACACTATACTACCACAACCACACTATACACTACTACCACAACCCCACCAGTTTATACACTACAACCACACCACACTATACACTACTACCACAACCACACCACACTATACACTACTACCACAACCACACCAGGCTATACACTACTACCACAACCCCACCAGGCTATACACTACTACCACAACCACACCAGGCTATACACTACTACCACAACCACACCAGGCTATACACTACTACCACAACCACACCAGGCTATACACTACTACCACAACCACACCAGGCTATACACTACTACCACAACCACACCAGGCTATACACTACTACCACAACCACACCAGGCTATACACTACTACCACAACAGACTATACACTACTACCACAACCACACCAGGCTATACACTACTACCACAACCACACCAGACTATACACTACTACCACAACCACACCAGGCTATACACTACTACCACAACCACACCAGGCTATACACTACTACCACAACAGACTATACACTACTACCACAACCACACCAGGCTATACACTACTACCACAACCACACCAGGCTATACACTACTACCACAACCACACCAGGCTATACACTACTACCACACCAGACTATACACTACTACCACAACCCCACCAGGCTATACACTACTACCACAACCACACCAGGCTATACACTACTACCACAACCACACTATACACTACTACCACAACAGACTATACACTACTACCACAACCACACCAGGCTATACACTACTACCACAACCACACTATACACTACTACCACAACAGACTATACACTACTACCACAACCCCACCAGGCTATACACTACTACCACAACCACACCAGGCTATACACTACTACCACAACCACACCAGGCTATACACTACTACCACAACCACACCAGGCTATACACTACTACCACAACCACACCAGGCTATACACTACTACCACAACCACACCAGGCTATACACTACTACCACAACCACACCAGGCTATACACTACTACCACAACCACACCAGGCTATACACTACTACCACAACAGACTATACACTACTACCACAACCACACCAGGCTATACACTACTACCACAACCACACCAGACTATACACTACTACCACAACCACACCAGGCTATACACTACTACCACAACCACACCAGGCTATACACTACTACCACAACAGACTATACACTACTACCACAACCACACCAGGCTATACACTACTACCACAACCACACCAGGCTATACACTACTACCACAACCACACCAGGCTATACACTACTACCACACCAGACTATACACTACTACCACAACCCCACCAGGCTATACACTACTACCACAACCACACCAGGCTATACACTACTACCACAACCACACTATACACTACTACCACAACAGACTATACACTACTACCACAACCACACCAGGCTATACACTACTACCACAACCACACTATACACTACTACCACAACAGACTATACACTACTACCACAACCCCACCAGGCTATACACTACTACCACAACCACACCAGGCTATACACTACTACCACAACCACACCAGGCTATACACTACTACCACAACCACACCAGGCTATACACTACTACCACAACCACACCAGGCTATACACTACTACCACAACCACACCAGGCTATACACTACTACCACAACCACACCAGGCTATACACTACTACCACAACAGACTATACACTACTACCACAACCACACCAGGCTATACACTACTACCACAACCACACCAGACTATACACTACTACCACAACCACACCAGGCTATACACTACTACCACAACCACACCAGGCTATACACTACTACCACAACAGACTATACACTACTACCACAACCACACCAGGCTATACACTACTACCACAACCACACCAGGCTATACACTACTACCACACCAGACTATACACTACTACCACAACCCCACCAGGCTATACACTACTACCACAACCACACCAGACTATACACTACTACCACAACCACACCAGGCTATACACTACTGCCACAACCACACCAGGCTATACACTACTACCACAACCACACCAGGCTATACACTACTACCACAACCACACCAGGCTATACACTACTACCACAACCACACCAGGCTATACACTACTACCACAACCACACCAGGCTATACACTACTACCACAACCACACCAGGCTATACACTACTACCACAACCACACCAGGCTATACACTACTACCACAACCACACCAGGCTATACACTACTACCACAACCACACCACACTATACACTACTACCACAACAGACTATACACTACTACCACACCACACTATACACTACTACCACAACCACACCAGGCTATACACTACTACCACAACAGACTATACACTACTACCACAACCACACCAGGCTATACACTACTACCACAACCACACCAGGCTATACACTACTACCACAACAGACTATACACTACTACCACACCAGACTATACACTACTACCACACCAGACTATACACTACTACCACAACAGACTATACACTACTACCACAACCCCACCAGACTATACACTACTACCACAACCCCACCAGGCTATACACTACTACCACAACCACACCAGGCTATACACTACTACCACAACCACACCACACTATACACTACTACCACAACCACACCAGGCTATACACTACTACCACACCACACTATACACTACTACCACAACCACACCACACTATACACTACTACCACAACCACACCAGGCTATACACTACTACCACAACCACACCAGGCTATACACTACTACCACAACCACACCAGACTATACACTACTACCACACCACACTATACACTACTACCACAACCACACCACACTATACACTACTACCACAACCACACCAGGCTATACACTACTACCACAACCACACCAGGCTATACACTACTACCACAACCACACCAGGCTATACACTACTACCACAACCACACCACACTATACACTACTACCACAACCACACCACACTATACACTACTACCACACCACACTATACACTACTACCACAACCACACCACACTATACACTACTACCACAACCACACCAGGCTATACACTACTACCACAACCCCACCAGTTTATACACTACTATCCACAACCCCACCAGGCTATACACTACTACCACAACCACACCACACTATACACTACTACCACAACCACACCAGGCTATACACTACTACCACAACCCCACCAGGCTATACACTACTACCACAACCACACCACACTATACTACCACAACCACACTATACACTACTACCACAACCCCACCAGTTTATACACTACAACCACAACCACACTATACACTACTACCACAACCCCACCAGTTTATACACTACTACCACAACCACACCACACTATACACTACTACCACAACCACACCAGGCTATACACTACTACCACAACCCCACCAGGCTATACACTACTACCACACCACACTATACTACCACAACCACACTATACACTACTACCACAACCCCACCAGTTTATACACTACTACCACAACCACACCACACTATACACTACTACCACAACCCCACCAGGCTATACACTAATACCACAACCCCACCAGGCTATACACTACTACCACAACCCCACCAGTTTATACACTACTACCACAACCACACCACACTATACACTACTACCACAACCACACCAGGCTATACACTACTACCACAACCCCACCAGGCTATACACTACTACCACACCACACTATACTACCACAACCACACTATACACTACTACCACAACCCCACCAGTTTATACACTACAACCACACCACACTATACACTACTACCACAACCACACCAGGCTATACACTACTACCACAACCACACCAGGCTATACACTACTACCACAACCACACCAGACTATACACTACTACCACAACCACACCAGGCTATACACTACTACCACAACCACACCACACTATACACTACTACCACAACCACACCACACTATACACTACTACCACACCACACTATACACTACTACCACAACCACACCACACTATACACTACTACCACAACCACACCAGGCTATACACTACTACCACAACCCCACCAGTTTATACACTACTACCACAACCCCACCAGGCTATACACTACTACCACAACCCCACCAGGCTATACACTACTACCACAACCACACCACACTATACTACCACAACCACACTATACACTACTACCACAACCCCACCAGTTTATACACTACTACCACAACCACACCACACTATACACTACTACCACAACCCCACCAGGCTATACACTACTACCACAACCACACCACACTATACACTACTACCACAACCACACCACACTATACACTACTACCACAACCCAACCAGGCTATACACTACTACCACAACCACACCAGACTATTCACTACTACCACAACCCCACCAGGCTATACACTACTACCACAACAGGCTATACACTACTACCACAACCACACCAGGCTATACACTAATACCACAACCCCACCAGGCTATACACTACTACCACAACCACACCAAGCTATACACTACTACCACAACAGGCTATACACTACTACCACAACCACACCAGGCTATACACTACTACCACACCAGCCTATACACTACTACCACAACCACACCAGGCTATACACTACTACCACAACCACACTATACACTACTACCACAACCACACCAG
Organism: Salvelinus alpinus; assembly: GCF_045679555.1. Taxonomy (NCBI): domain Eukaryota; kingdom Metazoa; phylum Chordata; class Actinopteri; order Salmoniformes; family Salmonidae; genus Salvelinus; species Salvelinus alpinus. The sequence goes on from NC_092121.1 coordinate 20,688,636, forward strand.
GATATACACTACTACCACACCAGGCTATACACTACTACCACAACCCCACCAGGCTATACACTAATACCACAACCCCACCAGGCTATACACTACTACCACAACCACACCAGACTATACACTACTACCACAACCACACCAGGCTATACACTACTACCACAACAGACTATACACTACTACCACACCAGACTGTACACTACTACTACTACCACACCAGGCTATTCACTACTACCACAACACCACCAGGCTATACACTACTACCACAACCACACCAGGCTATACACTACTACCACAACCACACCAGGCTATTCACTACTACCACAACCCCACCAGGCTATACACTACTACCACAACAGGCTATACACTACTACCCCACCAGGCTATACACTACTACCACAACCCCACCAGGCTATACACTACTACCACAACCACACCAGGCTATACACTACTACCACAACCACACTATACACTACTACCACAACCACACCAGGCTATACACTACTACTACTACCACACCAGGCTATACACTTCTACCACAACCACACTATACACTAATACCACAACCACACCAGGCTATACACTACTACCACAACAGGCTATACACTACTACCACAACCACACCAGGCTATACACTACTACCACAACCACACCAGGCTATACACTACTACCACAACCACACCAGGCTATACACTACTACCACAACCACACCAGGCTATACACTACTACCACAACAGACTATACACTACTACCACAACCACACCAGGCTATACACTACCACACTATACACTACTACCACAACCACACCAGGCTATACACTACTACCACAACCACACCAGGCTATACACTACTACCACAACCACACCAGGCTATACACTACTACCACAACAGACTATACACTACTACCACAACAGACTATACACTACTACCACAACCCCACCAGGCTATACACTACTACCACAACCACACCAGGCTATACACTACGACCACAACCCCACTATACACTACTACCACAACCCCACCAGGCTATACACTACTACCACAACCACACTATACACTACTACCACAACCACACCACACTATACACTACTACCACAACCACACCACACTATACACTACTACCACAACCACACCAGGCTATACACTACTACCACACCCCACCAGGCTATACACTACTACCACAACCCCACCAGGCTAAACACTACTACCAAAACCACACCACACTATACTACCACAACCATACTATACACTACTACCACAACCCCACCAGTTTATACACTACTACCACAACCACACCACACTATACACTACTACCACAACCACACCACACTATACACTACTACCACAACCCAACCAGGCTATACACTACTACCACAACCACACCAGACTATTCACTACTACCACAACCCCACCAGGCTATACACTACTACCACAACAGGCTATACACTACTACCACAACCACACCAGGCTATACACTAATACCACAACCCCACCAGGCTATACACTACTACCACAACAGGCTATACACTACTACCACAACCACACCAGGCTATACACTACTACCACAACCACACCAGACTATACACTACTACAACAACCACACTATACACTACTACCACAACCACACCAGACTATACACTACTACTACTACCACACCAGGCTATATACTACTACCACACCAGGCTATACACTACTACCACAACCACACCAGACTATACACTACTACCACAACAGACTATACACTACTACCACAACCCCACTAGGCTATACACTAATACCACAACCCCACCAGGCTATACACTACTACCACAACCACACCAGACTATACACTACTACCACAACCACACCAGACTATACACTACTACCACAACCACACCAGGCTATACACTACTACCACAACAGACTATACACTACTACTACTACCACACCAGGCTATACACTACTACCACAACACCACCAGGCTATACACTACTACCACAACCACACCAAGCTATTCACTACTACCACAACCCCACCAGGCTATACACTACTACCACAACAGGCTATACACTACTACCACAACAGGCTATACACTACTACCACAACAGGCTATACACTACTACCACAACCCCACCAGGCTATACACTACTACCACAACCACACCAGGCTATACACTACTACCACAACCACACTATACACTACTACCACAACCACACCAGGCTATACACTACTACCACAACCACACCAGGCTATACACTACTACCACAACCACACTATACACTAATAGCACAACCACACCAGGCTATACACTACTACCACAACAGGCTATACACTACTACCACAACCACACCAGGCTATACACTACTACCACAACCACACCAGGCTATACACTACTACCACAACCACACCAGGCTATACACTACTACCACAACCACACCAGGCTATACACTACTACCACAACAGACTATACACTACTACCACAACCACACCAGGCTATACACTACTACCACAACAGACTATACACTACTACCACAACAGACTGTACACTACTACTACTACCACACCAGGCTAGACACTACTACCACAACCAGGCTATACACTACTACCACAACCACACCAGGCTATACACTACTACCACAACCACACCAGGCTATACACTACTACCACAACCACACAAGACTATACACTACTATCACACCAGACTGTACACTACTACTACTACCACAACCACACCAGACTATACACTACTACCACAACCACACCAGGCTATACACTACTACCACAACCACACCAGGCTATACACTACTACCACAACCACACAAGACTATACACTACTATCACACCAGACTGTACACTACTACCACAACCACACCAAGCTATACACTACTACCACAACCACACCAGGCAAAACACTACTACCACAACCACACCAGGCTATACACTACTACCAGACTATACACTACTACCACAACCACACTATACACTACTACCACAACCACACCAGACTATACACTACTACCACACCAGACTGTACACTACTACCACAACCACACCAGGCTGTACTCTACTACCACAACCACACCAGGCTATACACTACTACCACAACCACACCAGGCCATACACTACTACCACAACCACACCAGGCTATACACTACTACCACAACCACACTATACACTACTACCACAACCACACCAGGCTATACACTACTACCACACCAGGCTATACACTACTACCACAACCACACTATACACTAATAGCACAACCACACCAGGCTATACACTACTACCACACCAGGCTATACACTACTACCACAACCACACCAGGCTATACACTACTACCACAACCACACCAGGCTATACACTACTACCACAACCACACCAGACTATTCACTACTACCACAACCCCACCAGGCTATACACTACTACCACAACAGGCTATACACTACTACCACAACCACACCAGGCTATACACTAATACCACAACCCCACCAGGCTATACACTACTACCACAACAGGCTATACACTACTACCACAACCACACCAGGCTATACACTACTACCACAACCACACTATACACTAATACCACAACCACACCAGGCTATACACTACTACCACAACAGGCTATACACTACAACCACAACAGGCTATACACTACTACCACAACCACACCAGACTATACACTACTACCACAACCACAATATACACTACTACCACAACAGACTATACACTACTACTACTACCACACCAGGCTATACACTACTACCACACCAGGCTATACACTACTACCACAACCACACCAGACTATACACTACTACCACAACAGACTATACACTACTACCACAACCCCACCAGGCTATACACTAATACCACAACCCCACCAGGCTATACACTACTACCACAACCACACCAGACTATACACTACTACCACAACCACACCAGGCTATACACTACTACCACAACAGACTATACACTACTACTACTACCACACCAGGCTATACACTACTACCACAACACCACCAGGCTATACACTACTACCACAACCACACCAGGCTATACACTACTACCACAACCACACCAGGCTATTCACTACTACCACAACCCCACCAGGCTATACACTACTACCACAACAGGCTATACACTACTACCACAACAGGCTATACACTACTACCACAACAGGCTATACACTACTACCACAACAGGCTATACACTACTACCACAACAGGCTATACACTACTACCACAACCCCACCAGGCTATACACTACTACCACAACCCCACCAGGCTATACACTACTACCACAACCACACTATACACTAATAGCACAACCACACCAGGCTATACACTACTACCACAACAGGCTATACACTACTACCACAACCACACCAGGCTATACACTACTACCACAACCACACCAGGCTATACACTACTACCACAACCACACCAGGCTATACACTACTACCACAACCACACCAGGCTATACACTACTACCACAACCACACCAGGCTATACACTACTACCACAACCACACCAGGCTATACACTACTACCACAACAGACTATACACTACTACCACAACCACACCAGGCTATACACTACTACCACAACAGACTATACACTACTACCACAACAGACTGTACACTACTACTACTACCACACCAGGCTATACACTACTACCACAACCACACTATACACTACTACCACAACCACACCAGGCTATACACTACTACCACAACCACACCAGGCTATACACTACTACCACAACCACACAAGACTATACACTACTATCACACCAGACTGTACACTACTACTACTACCACAACCACACCAGACTATACACTACTACCACAACCACACCAGGCTATACACTACTACCACAACCACACCAGGCTATACACTACTACCACAACCACACAAGACTATACACTACTATCACACCAGACTGTACACTACTACCACAACCACACCAAGCTATACACTACTACCACAACCACACCAGGCAAAACACTACTACCACAACCACACCAGGCTATACACTACTACCAGACTATACACTACTACCACAACCACACTATACACTACTACCACAACCACACCAGACTATACACTACTACCACACCAGACTGTACACTACTACCACAACCACACCAGGCTGTACACTACTACCACAACCACACCAGGCTATACACTACTACCACAACCACACCAGGCCATACACTACTACCACAACCACACCAGGCTATACACTACTACCACAACCACACTATACACTACTACCACAACCACACCAGGCTATACACTACTACCACACCAGGCTATACACTACTACCACAACCACACTATACACTAATAGCACAACCACACCAGGCTATACACTACTACCACACCAGGCTATACACTACTACCACAACCACACCAGGCTATACACTACTACCACAACAGACTATACACTACTACTACTACCACACCAGGCTATACACTACTACCACAACACCACCAGGCTATACACTACTACCACAACCACACCAGGCTATACACTACTACCACAACCACACCAGGCTATTCACTACTACCACAACCCCACCAGGCTATACACTACTACCACAACAGGCTATACACTACTACCACAACAGGCTATACACTACTACCACAACAGGCTATACACTACTACCACAACCCCACCAGGCTATACACTACTACCACAACCCCACCAGGCTATACACTACTACCACAACCCCACCAGGCTATACACTACTACCACAACCACACTATACACTACTACCACAACCACACCAGGCTATACACTACTACCACAACCACACCAGGCTATACACTACTACCACAACCACACTATACACTAATAGCACAACCACACCAGGCTATACACTACTACCACAACAGGCTATACACTACTACCACAACCACACCAGGCTATACACTACTACCACAACCACACCAGGCTATACACTACTACCACAACCACACCAGGCTATACACTACTACCACAACCACACCAGGCTATACACTACTACCACAACCACACCAGGCTATACACTACTACCACAACCACACCAGGCTATACACTACTACCACAACAGACTATACACTACTACCACAACCACACCAGGCTATACACTACTACCACAACAGACTATACACTACTACCACAACAGACTGTACACTACTACTACTACCACACCAGGCTATACACTACTACCACAACCACACTATACACTACTACCACAACCACACCAGGCTATACACTACTACCACAACCACACCAGGCTATACACTACTACCACAACCACACAAGACTATACACTACTATCACACCAGACTGTACACGACTACGACTACCACAACCACACCAGACTATACACTACTACCACAACCACACCAGGCTATACACTACTACAACAACCACACCAGGCTATACACTACTACCACAACCACACAAGACTATACACTACTATCACACCAGACTGTACACTACTACCACAACCACACCAAGCTATACACTACTACCACAACCACACCAGGCAAAACACTACTACCACAACCACACCAGGCTATACACTACTACCAGACTATACACTACTACCACAACCACACTATACACTACTACCACAACCACACCAGACTATACACTACTACCACACCAGACTGTACACTACTACCACAACCACACCAGGCTGTACACTACTACCACAACCACACCAGGCTATACACTACTACCACAACCACACCAGGCCATACACTACTACCACAACCACACCAGGCTATACACTACTACCACAACCACACTATACACTACTACCACAACCACACCAGGCTATACACTACTACCACACCAGGCTATACACTACTACCACAACCACACTATACACTAATAGCACAACCACACCAGGCTATACACTACTACCACACCAGGCTATACACTACTACCACAACCACACCAGGCTATACACTACTACCACAACCACACCAGGCTATACACTACTACCACAACAGACTATACACTACTACCACAACAGACTATACACTACTACCACAACCACACCAGGCTATACACTACTACCACAACAGACTATACACTACTACCACAACAGACTATACACTACTACTACTACCACACCAGGCTATACACTACTACCACAACCACACTATACACTACTACCACAACCACACCAGGCTATACACTACTACCACAACCACACCAGGCTATACACTACTACCACAACCACACAAGACTATACACTACTATCACACCAGACTGTACACTACTACTACTACCACAACCACACCAGACTATACACTACTACCACAACCACACCAGGCTATACACTACTACCACAACCACACCAGGCTATACACTACTACCACAACCACACAAGACTATACACTACTATCACACCAGCCTGTACACTACTACCACAACCACACCAAGCTATACACTACTACCACAACCACACCAGGCAAAACACTACTACCACAACCACACCAGGCTATACACTACTACCAGACTATACACTACTACCACAACCACACTATACACTACTACCACAACCACACCAGACTATACACTACTACCACACCAGACTGTACACTACTACCACAACCACACCAGGCTGTACACTACTACCACAACCACACCAGGCTATACACTACTACCACAACCACACCAGGCCATACACTACTACCACAACCACACCAGGCTATACACTACTACCACAACCACACCAGGCTATACACTACTACCACAACCCCACCAGGCTATACACTACTACCACAACCACACCAGGCTATACACTACTACCACAACCACACCAGGCTGTACACTACTACCACAACCACACCAGGCTATACACTACTACCACAACCACACCAGGCCATACACTACTACCACAACCACACCAGTCTATACACTACTACCACAACCACACCAGGCTATACACTACTACCACAACCACAACCACACTATACACTACTACCACAACCACACCAGGCTATACACTACTACCACAACCCCACCAGGCTATACACTACTACCACAACCACACCAGGCTATACACTACTACCACAACCACACCAGGCTATACACTACTACCACAACCACACCAGACTGTACAGTACTACCACAACCACACCAGACTATACACTACTACCACACCACACTATACACTACTACCACAACCACACCAGGCTATACACTACTACCACAACCACACCAGACTATACACTACTACCACAACCACACCAGGCTATACACTACTACCACAACCACACCAGACTGTACAGTACTACCACACCAGACTATACACTACTACCACACCACACTATACACTACTACCACAACCACACCAGACTATACACTACTACCACAACCACACCAGACTATACACTACTACCACAACCACACCAGGCTATACACTACTACCACAACAGACTATACACTACTACCACACCAGACTGTACACTACTACTACTACCACACCAGGCTATACACTACTACCACAACCCCACCAGGCTATACACTACTACCACAACCACACCAGGCTATACACTACTACCACAACCCCACCAGGCTATACACTACTACCACAACCCCACCAGGCTATACACTACTACCACAACCCCACCAGGCTATACACTACTACCACAACCACACCAGGCTATACACTACTACCACAACCACACTATACACTACTACCACAACCACACCAGGCTATACACTACTACCACACCAGGCTATACACTACTACCACAACAGGCTATACACTACTACCACAACCACACCAGGCTATACACTACTACCACAACAGGCTATACACTACTACCACAACAGGCTATACACTACTACCACAACCCCACCAGGCTATATACTACTACCACAACAGGCTATACACTACTACCACAACAGACTATACACTACTACCACAACCACACCAGGCTATACACTACTACCACAACAGACTATACACTACTACCACAACAGACTATACACTACTACCACAACCACACCAGGCTATACACTACTACCACAACCACACTATACACTACTACCACAACCACACCAGGCTATACACTACTACCACACCAGGCTATACACTACTACCACACCAGGCTATACACTACTACCACAACAGGCTATACACTACTACCACAACAGGCTATACACTACTACCACAACCACACCAGGCTATACACTACTACCACAACAGGCTATACACTACTACCACAACAGGCTATACACTACTACCACAACCCCACCAGGCTATACACTAATACCACAACCCCACCAGGCTATACACTACTACCACAACCACACCAGACTGTACAGTACTACCACAACCACACCAGACTATACACTACTACCACACCACACTATACACTACTACCACAACCACACCAGGCTATACACTACTACCACAACCACACCAGACTATACACTACTACCACAACCACACCAGGCTATACACTACTACCACAACCACACCAGACTGTACAGTACTACCACACCAGACTATACACTACTACCACACCACACTATACACTACTACCACAACCACACCAGACTATACACTACTACCACAACCACACCAGACTATACACTACTACCACAACCACACCAGGCTATACACTACTACCACAACAGACTATACACTACTACCACACCAGACTGTACACTACTACTACTACCACACCAGGCTATACACTACTACCACAACCCCACCAGGCTATACACTACTACCACAACCACACCAGGCTATACACTACTACCACAACCCCACCAGGCTATACACTACTACCACAACCCCACCAGGCTATACACTACTACCACAACCCCACCAGGCTATACACTACTACCACAACCACACCAGGCTATACACTACTACCACAACCACACTATACACTACTACCACAACCACACCAGGCTATACACTACTACCACACCAGGCTATACACTACTACCACAACAGGCTATACACTACTACCACACCAGGCTATACACTACTACCACAACAGGCTATACACTACTACCACAACAGGCTATACACTACTACCACAACCCCACCAGGCTATATACTACTACCACAACAGGCTATACACTACTACCACAACAGACTATACACTACTACCACAACCACACCAGGCTATACACTACTACCACAACAGACTATACACTACTACCACAACAGACTATACACTACTACCACAACCACACCAGGCTATACACTACTACCACAACCACACTATACACTACTACCACAACCACACCAGGCTATACACTACTACCACACCAGGCTATACACTACTACCACACCAGGCTATACACTACTACCACAACAGGCTATACACTACTACCACAACCACACCAGGCTATACACTACTACCACAACAGGCTATACACTACTACCACAACAGGCTATACACTACTACCACAACCCCACCAGGCTATACACTAATACCACAACCCCACCAGGCTATACACTACTACCACAACCACACCAGGCTAAACACTACTACCACAACCACACCAGGCTATACACTACTACCACATCCCCACCAGGCTATACACTACTACCACAACCCCACCAGGCTATACACTACTACCACAACCACACCAGGCTATACACTACTACCACAACCACACTATAGACTACTACCACAACCACACCAGGCTATACACTACTACCACACCAGGCTATACACTACTACCACAACAGGCTATACACTACTACCACAACCACACCAGGCTATACACTACTACCACAACAGGCTATACACTACTACCACAACAGGCTATACACTACTACCACAACCCCACCAGGCTATACACTACTACCACAACAGGCTATACACTACTACCACAACAGACTATACACTACTACCACAACCACACCAGGCTATACACTACTACCACAACAGACTATACACTACTACCACAACAGACTATACACTACTACCACAACCACACCAGGCTATACACTACTACCACAACCACACTATACACTACTACCACAACCACACCAGGCTATACACTACTACCACACCAGGCTATACACTACTACCACACCAGGCTATACACTACTACCACAACAGGCTATACACTACTACCACAACCACACCAGGCTATACACTACTACCACAACAGGCTATACACTACTACCACAACAGGCTATACACTACTACCACAACCCCACCAGGCTATACACTAATACCACAACCCCACCAGGCTATACACTACTACCACAACCACACCAGGCTAAACACTACTACCACAACCACACCAGGCTATACACTACTACCACAACCACACCAGGCTATACACTACTACCACAACCACACCAGGCTATACACTACTACCACAACCACACCAGGCTATACACTACTACCACAACAGGCTATACACTACTACCACAACCACACCAGGCTATACACTACTACCACAACCACACCAGACTATACACTACTACCACAACCACACCAGGCTATACACTACTACCACAACCACACCAGGCTATACACTACTACCACAACAGACTATACACTACTACCACAACCACACCAGGCTATACACTACTACCACAACCACACCAGGCTATACACTACTACCACAACCACAACAGACTATACACTACTACCACAACAGACTATACACTACTACCACAACCACACCAGGCTATACACTACTACCACAACCACACCAGGCTATACACTACTACCACAACCACACAAGACTATACACTACTATCACACCAGACTATACACTACTACCACAACCACACCAGGCTATACACTACTACCACAACCACACTATACACTACTACCACAACAGACTATACACTACTACCACAACCCCACCAGGCTATACACTACTACCACAACCACACCAGGCTAGACACTACTACCACAACCACACCAGGCTATACACTACTACCACAACCACACCAGGCTATACACTACTACCACAACCACACCAGGCTATACACTACTACCACAACCACACCAGGCTATACACTACTACCACAACCACACCAGGCTATACACTACTACCACAACAGACTATACACTACTACCACAACCACACCAGGCTATACACTACTACCACAACCACACCAGACTATACACTACTACCACAACCACACCAGGCTATACACTACTACCACAACCACACCAGGCTATACACTACTACCACAACAGACTATACACTACTACCACAACCACACCAGGCTATACACTACTACCACAACCACACCAGGCTATACACTACTACCACACCAGACTATACACTACTACCACAACCCCACCAGGCTATACACTACTACCACAACCACACCAGACTATACACTACTACCACAACCACACCAGGCTATACACTACTGCCACAACCACACCAGGCTATACACTACTACCACAACCACACCAGGCTATACACTACTACCACAACCACACCAGGCTATACACTACTACCACAACCACACCAGGCTATACACTACTACCACAACCACACCAGGCTATACACTACTACCACAACCACACCAGGCTATACACTACTACCACAACCACACCAGGCTATACACTACTACCACAACCACACCAGGCTATACACTACTACCACAACCACACCACACTATACACTACTACCACAACAGACTATACACTACTACCACACCACACTATACACTACTACCACAACCACACCAGGCTATACACTACTACCACAACAGACTATACACTACTACCACAACCACACCAGGCTATACACTACTACCACAACCACACCAGGCTATACACTACTACCACAACAGACTATACACTACTACCACACCAGACTATACACTACTACCACACCAGACTATACACTACTACCACAACAGACTATACACTACTACCACAACCCCACCAGACTATACACTACTACCACAACCCCACCAGGCTATACACTACTACCACAACCACACCAGGCTATACACTACTACCACAACCACACCACACTATACACTACTACCACAACCACACCACACTATACACTACTACCACAACCACACCAGGCTATACACTACTACCACACCACACTATACACTACTACCACAACCACACCACACTATACACTACTACCACAACCACACCAGGCTATACACCAGGTAGTAGTATATAGCCTGGTGTGGTAGTAGTAGTAGTGTATAGTCTGGTGTGGTTGTGGTAGTAGTGTATAGTGTGGTTGTGGTAGTAGTGTATAGTCTGGTGTGGTTGTGGTAGTAGTGTATAGCCTGGTGTGGTTGTGGTAGTAGTGTATAGCCTGTTGTGGTAGTAGTGTATAGCCTGGTGGGGTTGTGGTATTAGTGTATAGCCTGGTGTGGTTGTGGTAGTAGTGTATAGCCTGTTGTGGTAGTAGTGTATAGCCTGGTGGGGTTGTGGTAGTAGTGAATAGTCTGGTGTGGTTGTGGTAGTAGTGTATAGCCTGGTTGGGTTGTGGTAGTAGTGTATAGTGTGGTGTGGTTGTGGTAGTAGTGTATAGTGTGGTGTGGTTGTGGTAGTAGTGTATAAACTGGTGGGGTTGTGGTAGTAGTGTATAGTATGGTTGTGGTAGTATAGTGTGGTGTGGTTTTGGTAGTAGTGTTTAGCCTGGTGGGGTTGTGGTAGTAGTGTATAGCCTGGTGGGGTGTGGTAGTAGTGTATAGCCTGGTGTGGTTGTGGTAGTAGTGTATAGTGTGGTGTGGTTGTGGTAGTAGTGTATAGTGTGGTGTGGTTGTGGTAGTAGTGTATAGTGTGGTTGTGGTAGTAGTGTATAGCCTGGTGGGGTTGTGGTAGTAGTGTATAGTGGGGTTGTGGTCGTAGTGTATAGCCTGGTGTGGTTGTGGTAGTAGTGTATAGCCTGGTGGGGTTGTGGTAGTAGTGTATAGTCTGTTGTGGTAGTAGTGTATAGTCTGTTGTGGTAGTAGTGTATAGCCTGGTGTGGTTGTGGTAGTAGTGTATAGCCTGGTGTGGTTGTGGTAGTAGTGTATAGCCTGGTGTGGTTGTGGTAGTAGTGTATAGTGTGGTAGTGTATAGCCTGGTGTGGTTGTGGTAGTAGTGTATAGTCTGTTGTGGTAGTAGTGTATAGCCTGGTGTGGTTGTGGTAGTAGTGTATAGCCTGGTGTGGTTGTGGTAGTAGTGTATAGCCTGGTGTGGTTGTGGTAGTAGTGTATAGCCTGTTGTGGTAGTAGTGTATAGCCTGGTGTGGTTGTGGTATTAGTGTATAGTGTGGTTGTGGTAGAAGTGTATAGCCTGGTGTGGTAGTAGTAGTAGTGTATAGCCTGGTGTGGTTGTGGTAGTAGTGTATAGTGTGGTTGTGGTAGTAGTGTATAGCCTGGTGTGGTTGTGGTAGTAGTGTATAGCCTGGTGGGGTTGTGGTAGTAGTGTATAGCCTGGTGGGGTAGTAGTGTATAGCCTGTTGTGGTAGTAGTGTATAGCCTGGTGGGGTTGTGGTAGTAGTGAATAGCCTGGTGTGGTTGTGGTAGTAGTGTATAGCCTGGTGTGGTTGTGGTAGTAGTGTATAGCCTGGTGGTGTTGTGGTAGTAGTGAATAGCCTGGTGTGGTAGTAGTAGTAGTGTACAGTCTGGTGTGGTAGTAGTGTATAGTCTGTTGTGGTAGTAGTGTATAGCCTGGTGTGGTTGTGGTAGTAGTGTATAGTCTGGTGTGGTTGTGGTAGTAGTGTATAGCCTGGTGGGGTTGTGGTATTAGTGTATAGCCTGGTGGGGTTGTGGTAGTAGTGTATAGCCTGGTGTGGTAGTAGTGTATATCCTGGTGTGGTTGTGGTAGTAGTGTATAGTGTGGTTGTGGTAGTAGTGTATAGCCTGGTGTGGTTGTGGTAGTAGTGTATAGGCTGGTGTGGTAGTAGTGTATAGCCTGGTGTGGTTGTGGTAGTAGTGTATAGCCTGTTGTGGTAGTAGTGTATAGCTTGGTGTGGTTGTGGTAGTAGTGTATAGCCTGGTGGGGTTGTGGTATTAGTGTATAGCCTGGTGTGGTTGTGGTAGTAGTGTATAGCCTGTTGTGGTAGTAGTGTATAGCCTGGTGGGGTTGTGGTAGTAGTGAATAGTCTGGTGTGGTTGTGGTAGTAGTGTATAGCCTGGTTGGGTTGTGGTAGTAGTGTATAGTGTGGTGTGGTTGTGGTAGTAGTGTATAGTGTGGTGTGGTTGTGGTAGTAGTGTATAGCCTGGTGGGGTTGTGGTAGTAGTGTATAGTGTGGTGTGGTTGTGGTAGTAGTGTATAAACTGGTGGGGTTGTGGTAGTAGTGTATAGTGTGGTTGTGGTAGTATAGTGTGGTGTGGTTGTGGTAGTAGTGTATAGCCTGGTGGGGTTGTGGTAGTAGTGGTGGGGGTGCTGCTACGTCTGTCTGACTATTTGTGATGATTGGGATTTCCCCCTGAGGTAAAGGGCCCTCTGACCAGATTTGGGGCATTTGCCGTCCGTCAGATGCCTGTCTGTAATTTGTGATTACACTACAAGCAGAAGGGGTGGCAGAGATTAATTCAATCCAACATGCAAATCTGATTGCCTGCATTTGCATATTAATGAGAAAAAATGTGGAGTGTTTTTTGGCAGGTGGCAAGGCAGAAGATGGTTAAAAGCTGGGAAAATGTGATATTTACTGCTTTCGTCTGGCAAGTTGAGGTCAGTGTCTGGTTGTGCATGGATTTGCATATATTAGCATAGCAAATGTAGGAAGGATATGAGAAGATTCCAGTGGCGTTGACCAACCACTTGTAAGCGTCATTTTGAGAGAAACTTTTAGTGTGCTTGAAGACTAAAAGTGTCATGTAATTGTCCTTATAGCAAACTGGAGGGAGGAGGTCAGAGAACTGGCAGTATGGTGCCAGGACAACAACCTCTCCCTCAATGTGAGCAAGACAAAGGAGCTGATCGTGGACTACAGGAAAAGGAGGGCCGAACAGGCCCGCTTTAACATTGATGGGGCTGTAGTGGAGCGGGTCGAGAGTTTCAAGTTCCTTGGTGTCCACATCACCAACTAACTATCATGGTCCAAACATACCAAGACAGTCGTGAAGAGGGCACGACAAAACCTGTTCCCCCTCAGGAGACTGAAAAGATTTGGCATGGGTCCCCAGATCCTCAAAAGGTTCTACAGCTGCACCATCGAGAGCATCCTGACCGGTTGCTTCACCGCCTGTTATGTCAACTGCTCGGCAACAGACTATACACTACTACCACAACCACACCAGGCTATACACTACTACCACAACAGACTATACACTACTACCACAACAGACTGTACACTACTACTACTACCACACCAGGCTATACACTACTACCACAACCACACTATACACTACTACCACAACCACACCAGGCTATACACTACTACCACAACCACACCAGGCTATACACTACTACCACAACCACACAAGACTATACACTACTATCACACCAGACTGTACACTACTACTACTACCACAACCACACCAGACTATACACTACTACCACAACCACACCAGGCTATACACTACTACCACAACCACACCAGGCTATACACTACTACCACAACCACACAAGACTATACACTACTATCACACCAGACTGTACACTACTACCACAACCACACCAAGCTATACACTACTACCACAACCACACCAGGCAAAACACTACTACCACAACCACACCAGGCTATACACTACTACCAGACTATACACTACTACCACAACCACACTATACACTACTACCACAACCACACCAGACTATACACTACTACCACACCAGACTGTACACTACTACCACAACCACACCAGGCTGTACTCTACTACCACAACCACACCAGGCTATACACTACTACCACAACCACACCAGGCCATACACTACTACCACAACCACACCAGGCTATACACTACTACCACAACCACACCAGGCTATACACTACTACCACAACCACACTATACACTACTACCACAACCACACCAGGCTATACACTACTACCACACCAGGCTATACACTACTACCACAACCACACTATACACTAATAGCACAACCACACCAGGCTATACACTACTACCACACCAGGCTATACACTACTACCACAACCACACCAGGCTATACACTACTACCACAACCACACCAGACTATTCACTACTACCACAACCCCACCAGGCTATACACTACTACCACAACAGGCTATACACTACTACCACAACCACACCAGGCTATACACTAATACCACAACCCCACCAGGCTATACACTACTACCACAACAGGCTATACACTACTACCACAACCACACCAGGCTATACACTACTACCACAACCACACTATACACTAATACCACAACCACACCAGGCTATACACTACTACCACAACAGGCTATACACTACAACCACAACAGGCTATACACTACTACCACAACCACACCAGACTATACACTACTACCACAACCACAATATACACTACTACCACAACAGACTATACACTACTACTACTACCACACCAGGCTATACACTACTACCACACCAGGCTATACACTACTACCACAACCACACCAGACTATACACTACTACCACAACAGACTATACACTACTACCACAACCCCACCAGGCTATACACTAATACCACAACCCCACCAGGCTATACACTACTACCACAACCACACCAGACTATACACTACTACCACAACCACACCAGGCTATACACTACTACCACAACAGACTATACACTACTACTACTACCACACCAGGCTATACACTACTACCACAACACCACCAGGCTATACACTACTACCACAACCACACCAGGCTATACACTACTACCACAACCACACCAGGCTATTCACTACTACCACAACCCCACCAGGCTATACACTACTACCACAACAGGCTATACACTACTACCACAACAGGCTATACACTACTACCACAACAGGCTATACACTACTACCACAACAGGCTATACACTACTACCACAACAGGCTATACACTACTACCACAACCCCACCAGGCTATACACTACTACCACAACCCCACCAGGCTATACACTACTACCACAACCACACTATACACTACTACCACAACCACACCAGGCTATACACTACTACCACAACCACACCAGGCTATACACTACTACCACAACCACACTATACACTAATAGCACAACCACACCAGGCTATACACTACTACCACAACAGGCTATACACTACTACCACAACCACACCAGGCTATACACTACTACCACAACCACACCAGGCTATACACTACTACCACAACCACACCAGGCTATACACTACTACCACAACCACACCAGGCTATACACTACTACCACAACCACACCAGGCTATACACTACTACCACAACCACACCAGGCTATACACTACTACCACAACAGACTATACACTACTACCACAACCACACCAGGCTATACACTACTACCACAACAGACTATACACTACTACCACAACAGACTGTACACTACTACTACTACCACACCAGGCTATACACTACTACCACAACCACACTATACACTACTACCACAACCACACCAGGCTATACACTACTACCACAACCACACCAGGCTATACACTACTACCACAACCACACAAGACTATACACTACTATCACACCAGACTGTACACTACTACTACTACCACAACCACACCAGACTATACACTACTACCACAACCACACCAGGCTATACACTACTACCACAACCACACCAGGCTATACACTACTACCACAACCACACAAGACTATACACTACTATCACACCAGACTGTACACTACTACCACAACCACACCAAGCTATACACTACTACCACAACCACACCAGGCAAAACACTACTACCACAACCACACCAGGCTATACACTACTACCAGACTATACACTACTACCACAACCACACTATACACTACTACCACAACCACACCAGACTATACACTACTACCACACCAGACTGTACACTACTACCACAACCACACCAGGCTGTACACTACTACCACAACCACACCAGGCTATACACTACTACCACAACCACACCAGGCCATACACTACTACCACAACCACACCAGGCTATACACTACTACCACAACCACACTATACACTACTACCACAACCACACCAGGCTATACACTACT
Organism: Salvelinus alpinus; assembly: GCF_045679555.1. Classification (NCBI taxonomy): domain Eukaryota; kingdom Metazoa; phylum Chordata; class Actinopteri; order Salmoniformes; family Salmonidae; genus Salvelinus; species Salvelinus alpinus. Next base: position 20,707,719 of record NC_092121.1, read on the forward strand.
ACCACACCAGGCTATACACTACTACCACAACCACACTATACACTAATAGCACAACCACACCAGGCTATACACTACTACCACACCAGGCTATACACTACTACCACAACCACACCAGGCTATACACTACTACCACAACAGACTATACACTACTACTACTACCACACCAGGCTATACACTACTACCACAACACCACCAGGCTATACACTACTACCACAACCACACCAGGCTATACACTACTACCACAACCACACCAGGCTATTCACTACTACCACAACCCCACCAGGCTATACACTACTACCACAACAGGCTATACACTACTACCACAACAGGCTATACACTACTACCACAACAGGCTATACACTACTACCACAACCCCACCAGGCTATACACTACTACCACAACCCCACCAGGCTATACACTACTACCACAACCCCACCAGGCTATACACTACTACCACAACCACACTATACACTACTACCACAACCACACCAGGCTATACACTACTACCACAACCACACCAGGCTATACACTACTACCACAACCACACTATACACTAATAGCACAACCACACCAGGCTATACACTACTACCACAACAGGCTATACACTACTACCACAACCACACCAGGCTATACACTACTACCACAACCACACCAGGCTATACACTACTACCACAACCACACCAGGCTATACACTACTACCACAACCACACCAGGCTATACACTACTACCACAACCACACCAGGCTATACACTACTACCACAACCAGACTATACACTACTACCACAACCACACCAGGCTATACACTACTACCACAACAGACTATACACTACTACCACAACCACACCAGGCTATACACTACTACCACAACAGACTATACACTACTACCACAACCACACCAGGCTATACACTACTACCACAACAGACTATACACTACTACTACTACCACACCAGGCTATACACTACTACCACAACCACACTATACACTACTACCACAACCACACCAGGCTATACACTACTACCACAACCACACCAGGCTATACACTACTACCACAACCACACAAGACTATACACTACTATCACACCAGACTGTACACTACTACTACTACCACAACCACACCAGACTATACACTACTACCACAACCACACCAGGCTATACACTACTACAACAACCACACCAGGCTATACACTACTACCACAACCACACAAGACTATACACTACTATCACACCAGACTGTACACTACTACCACAACCACACCAAGCTATACACTACTACCACAACCACACCAGGCAAAACACTACTACCACAACCACACCAGGCTATACACTACTACCAGACTATACACTACTACCACAACCACACTATACACTACTACCACAACCACACCAGACTATACACTACTACCACACCAGACTGTACACTACTACCACAACCACACCAGGCTGTACACTACTACCACAACCACACCAGGCTATACACTACTACCACAACCACACCAGGCCATACACTACTACCACAACCACACCAGGCTATACACTACTACCACAACCACACTATACACTACTACCACAACCACACCAGGCTATACACTACTACCACACCAGGCTATACACTACTACCACAACCACACTATACACTAATAGCACAACCACACCAGGCTATACACTACTACCACACCAGGCTATACACTACTACCACAACCACACCAGGCTATACACTACTACCACAACCACACCAGGCTATACACTACTACCACAACAGACTATACACTACTACCACAACAGACTATACACTACTACCACAACCACACCAGGCTATACACTACTACCACAACAGACTATACACTACTACCACAACAGACTATACACTACTACTACTACCACACCAGGCTATACACTACTACCACAACCACACTATACACTACTACCACAACCACACCAGGCTATACACTACTACCACAACCACACCAGGCTATACACTACTACCACAACCACACAAGACTATACACTACTATCACACCAGACTGTACACTACTACTACTACCACAACCACACCAGACTATACACTACTACCACAACCACACCAGGCTATACACTACTACCACAACCACACCAGGCTATACACTACTACCACAACCACACAAGACTATACACTACTATCACACCAGCCTGTACACTACTACCACAACCACACCAAGCTATACACTACTACCACAACCACACCAGGCAAAACACTACTACCACAACCACACCAGGCTATACACTACTACCAGACTATACACTACTACCACAACCACACTATACACTACTACCACAACCACACCAGACTATACACTACTACCACACCAGACTGTACACTACTACCACAACCACACCAGGCTGTACACTACTACCACAACCACACCAGGCTATACACTACTACCACAACCACACCAGGCCATACACTACTACCACAACCACACCAGGCTATACACTACTACCACAACCACACCAGGCTATACACTACTACCACAACCCCACCAGGCTATACACTACTACCACAACCACACCAGGCTATACACTACTACCACAACCACACCAGGCTGTACACTACTACCACAACCACACCAGGCTATACACTACTACCACAACCACACCAGGCCATACACTACTACCACAACCACACCAGTCTATACACTACTACCACAACCACACCAGGCTATACACTACTACCACAACCACAACCACACTATACACTACTACCACAACCACACCAGGCTATACACTACTACCACAACCCCACCAGGCTATACACTACTACCACAACCACACCAGGCTATACACTACTACCACAACCACACCAGGCTATACACTACTACCACAACCACACCAGACTGTACAGTACTACCACAACCACACCAGACTATACACTACTACCACACCACACTATACACTACTACCACAACCACACCAGGCTATACACTACTACCACAACCACACCAGACTATACACTACTACCACAACCACACCAGGCTATACACTACTACCACAACCACACCAGACTGTACAGTACTACCACACCAGACTATACACTACTACCACACCACACTATACACTACTACCACAACCACACCAGACTATACACTACTACCACAACCACACCAGACTATACACTACTACCACAACCACACCAGGCTATACACTACTACCACAACAGACTATACACTACTACCACACCAGACTGTACACTACTACTACTACCACACCAGGCTATACACTACTACCACAACCCCACCAGGCTATACACTACTACCACAACCACACCAGGCTATACACTACTACCACAACCCCACCAGGCTATACACTACTACCACAACCCCACCAGGCTATACACTACTACCACAACCCCACCAGGCTATACACTACTACCACAACCACACCAGGCTATACACTACTACCACAACCACACTATACACTACTACCACAACCACACCAGGCTATACACTACTACCACACCAGGCTATACACTACTACCACAACAGGCTATACACTACTACCACAACCACACCAGGCTATACACTACTACCACAACAGGCTATACACTACTACCACAACAGGCTATACACTACTACCACAACCCCACCAGGCTATATACTACTACCACAACAGGCTATACACTACTACCACAACAGACTATACACTACTACCACAACCACACCAGGCTATACACTACTACCACAACAGACTATACACTACTACCACAACAGACTATACACTACTACCACAACCACACCAGGCTATACACTACTACCACAACCACACTATACACTACTACCACAACCACACCAGGCTATACACTACTACCACACCAGGCTATACACTACTACCACACCAGGCTATACACTACTACCACAACAGGCTATACACTACTACCACAACAGGCTATACACTACTACCACAACCACACCAGGCTATACACTACTACCACAACAGGCTATACACTACTACCACAACAGGCTATACACTACTACCACAACCCCACCAGGCTATACACTAATACCACAACCCCACCAGGCTATACACTACTACCACAACCACACCAGACTGTACAGTACTACCACAACCACACCAGACTATACACTACTACCACACCACACTATACACTACTACCACAACCACACCAGGCTATACACTACTACCACAACCACACCAGACTATACACTACTACCACAACCACACCAGGCTATACACTACTACCACAACCACACCAGACTGTACAGTACTACCACACCAGACTATACACTACTACCACACCACACTATACACTACTACCACAACCACACCAGACTATACACTACTACCACAACCACACCAGACTATACACTACTACCACAACCACACCAGGCTATACACTACTACCACAACAGACTATACACTACTACCACACCAGACTGTACACTACTACTACTACCACACCAGGCTATACACTACTACCACATCCCCACCAGGCTATACACTACTACCACAACCACACCAGGCTATACACTACTACCACAACCCCACCAGGCTATACACTACTACCACAACCCCACCAGGCTATACACTACTACCACAACCCCACCAGGCTATACACTACTACCACAACCACACCAGGCTATACACTACTACCACAACCACACTATACACTACTACCACAACCACACCAGGCTATACACTACTACCACACCAGGCTATACACTACTACCACAACAGGCTATACACTACTACCACAACCACACCAGGCTATACACTACTACCACAACAGGCTATACACTACTACCACAACAGGCTATACACTACTACCACAACCCCACCAGGCTATATACTACTACCACAACAGGCTATACACTACTACCACAACAGACTATACACTACTACCACAACCACACCAGGCTATACACTACTACCACAACAGACTATACACTACTACCACAACAGACTATACACTACTACCACAACCACACCAGGCTATACACTACTACCACAACCACACTATACACTACTACCACAACCACACCAGGCTATACACTACTACCACACCAGGCTATACACTACTACCACACCAGGCTATACACTACTACCACAACAGGCTATACACTACTACCACAACCACACCAGGCTATACACTACTACCACAACAGGCTATACACTACTACCACAACAGGCTATACACTACTACCACAACCCCACCAGGCTATACACTAATACCACAACCCCACCAGGCTATACACTACTACCACAACCACACCAGGCTAAACACTACTACCACAACCACACCAGGCTATACACTACTACCACAACCCCACCAGGCTATACACTACTACCACAACCCCACCAGGCTATACACTACTACCACAACCACACCAGGCTATACACTACTACCACAACAGACTATACACTACTACCACAACAGACTATACACTACTACCACAACCACACCAGGCTATACACTACTACCACAACCACACTATACACTACTACCACAACCACACCAGGCTATACACTACTACCACACCAGGCTATACACTACTACCACACCAGGCTATACACTACTACCACAACAGGCTATACACTACTACCACAACCACACCAGGCTATACACTACTACCACAACAGGCTATACACTACTACCACAACAGGCTATACACTACTACCACAACCCCACCAGGCTATACACTAATACCACAACCCCACCAGGCTATACACTACTACCACAACCACACCAGGCTAAACACTACTACCACAACCACACCAGGCTATACACTACTACCACAACCACACCAGGCTATACACTACTACCACAACCACACTATACACTAATACCACAACCACACCAGGCTATACACTACTACCACAACAGGCTATACACTACTACCACAACCACACCAGGCTATACACTACTACCACAACCACACCAGGCTATACACTACTACCACAACAGACTATACACTACTACCACAACAGACTATACACTACTACCACAACCACACCAGGCTATACACTACTACCACAACCACACCAGGCTATACACTACTACCACAACCACACAAGACTATACACTACTATCACACCAGACTGTACACTACTACTACTACCACAACCACACCAGACTATACACTACTACCACAACCACACCAGGCTATACACTACTACCACAACCACACCAGGCTATACACTACTACCACAACCACACAAGACTATACACTACTACCACAACCACACCAAGCTATACACTACTACCACAACCACACCAGGCTATACACTACTACCACAACCACACCAGGCTATACACTACTACCACAACCACACAAGACTATACACTACTACCACAACCACACCAAGCTATACACTACTACCACAACCACACCAAGCTATACACTACTACCACAACCACACCAGGCTATACACTACTACCAGACCATACACTACTACCACAACCACACTATACACTACTACCACAACCACACCAGTCTATACACTACTACCACACCAGACTGTACACTACTACCACAACCACACCAGGCTGTACACTACTACCACAACCACACCAGGCTGTACACTACTACCACAACCACACCAGGCCATACACTACTACCACAACCACACCAGGCTATACACTACTACCACAACCACACCAGGCTATACACTACTACCACAACCACACCAGGCTATACACTACTACCACAACCACACCAGACTATACACTACTACCACACCACACTATACACTACTACCACAACCACACCAGGCTATACACTACTACCACAACCAGACTGTACACTACTACCACAACCAGACTGTACACTACTACCACACCAGGCTATAAACTACTACCACAACCACACCAGACTATACACTACTACCACAACCACACCACACTACACACTACTACCACAACCACACTATACACTACTACCACAACCACACCAGACTATACACTACTACCACAACCACACTACACACTACTACCACAACCACACTACACACTACTACCACAACCACACCACACACTACTACCACAACCACACCAGGCTATACACTACTACCACAACCACACAAGACTATACACTACTATCACAACCACACCACACTACACACTACTACCACAACCACACCAGACTGTACACTACTACCACAACCACACCAGACTGTACACTACTACCACAACCACACCAGACTGTACACTACTACCACAACCACACTATACACTACTACCACAACCACACCAGACTATACACTACTACCACAACCACACCAGACTGTACACTACTACCACAACCACACCAGACTGTACACTACTACCACAACCACACCAGACTGTACACTACTACCACAACCACACCAGACTGTACACTACTACCACAACCACACCAGACTGTACACTACTACCACAACCACACCAGACTGTACACTACTACCACAACCACACCAGACTGTACACTACTACCACAACCACACTGTACACTACTACCACAGCCACACCAGACTATACACTACTACCACAACCACACCAGACTATACACTACTACCACAACCACACCAGACTATACACTACTACCACAACCACACCAGACTATACACTACTACCACAACCACACCAGACTATACACTACTACCACAACCACACCAGACTATACACTACTACCACAACCACACCAGACTATACACTACTACCACAACCACACCAGACTATACACTACTACCACAACCACACCAGACTATACACTACTACCACAACCACACCAGACTATACACTACTACCACAACCACACCAGGCTACAAACTACTACGACAACCAAACTGTACACTACTACCACAACCACACTATACACTACTACCACAACCACACTATACACTACTACCACAACCACACCAGACTATACACTACTACCACAACCACACCACACTACACACTACTACCACAACCAGACTGTACACTACTACCACAACCACACCACACACTACTACCACAACCACACCAGACTGTACACTACTACCACAACCACACCAGACTATTTGCATTGTGTGCCCCCCCAGCCCCTCTTTTACACTGCTGCTAATCTCTGTTTATCTTATATGCATAGTCACTTTAACTATACATTCATGTACATACTACCTCAATTGGCCCGACCAACCAGTGCTCCCGCACATTGGCTAACCGGGCTATCTGCATTGTGTCCCGCCACCCACCACCCGCCAACCCCTCTTTTTACGCTACTGCTACTCTCTGTTCATCATATATGCATAGTCACTTTAACGATACCTACATGTACATACTACCTCAATCAGCCTGACTAACCGGTGTCTGTATATAGCCTGGCTACTGTTATTTTCAAATGTCTTTTTACTGTTGTTTTATTTCTTTACTTACCTACACACACTTTTTTTTCACACCATTGGTTAGAGCCTGTAAGTAAGCATTTCACTGCAAGGTCTACACCCGTTGTATTCGGCACACGTGACAAATAAACTTCGATTTGATTTGAAAAGGCTTATTGAACCGTTGAGACCCAGCAAGGATCATTTGGGATGACATAATTGGGATGTAATTTCCTGGTTGAAATCCAGATCTCTGTTCAGAGAGACATCAGATGATGAAATGTCCTTTTCATGACAATATCAAGAAGTCTGGGATAGACATCGTTTGGTTGTTATTTGGGTAGGGAATTTTCCCACAACGAATGCAAATCAAATCAAACTTTATTTGTCACATGCGCCGAATACAAGTGTAGACTTTACAGTGAAACGCTTACTTTCAAGCCCTTAACCAACAGTGCAATTCAAGAATAAATAAATATTTACCAAGTAGACTAAAATAAAAAGTAATAATAAAAAGTAACACAATAAGAATAACAACAACGAGGCTATATACAGGGGGCACCGGTACAGAGTCACTGTGCGGGGGTACAGGCTAGTTGAGGTAATTTGTACATAGGTGGGGGCGAAGTGACTATGCATATGTAACAAACAAACAGCGAGTAGCAGCAGTGTACAAAACGGAGGGGGGGGGGGGGGTTAAATGTAAATTGTCCGGTGGCGATTTTAAGAATTGTTCAGCAGTCTTATGGCTTGGGGGTAGAAGCTGTTGAGGAGCCTTTTGGTCCTAGACTTGGCGTTCCGGTACCGCTTGCCGTGCGGTAGCAGAGAAAAGTCTACTGCCTAGAGTATAGGTCCTGGATGGCAGGAAGCTTGGCCCCAGTGATGTACTGGGCCGTTCGCACTACCCTCTGTAGCGCCTTACAGTCAGATGCCGAGCAGTTGACATAACAGGCGGTGAAGCAACCGGTCAGGATGCTCTCGATGGTGCAGCTGTAGAACCTTTTGAGGATCTGGGGACCCATGCCAAATCTTTTCAGTCTCCTGAGGGGGAACAGGTTTTGTCGTGCCCTCTTCACGACTGTCTTGGTATGTTTGGACCATGATAGTTAGTTGGTGATGTGGACACCAAGGAACTTGAAACTCTCGACCCGCTCCACTACAGCCCCATCAATGTTAAAGCGGGCCTGTTCGGCCCTCCTTTTCCTGTAGTCCACGATCAGCTCCTTTGTCTTGCTCACATTGAGGGAGAGGTTGTTGTCCTGGCACCATACTGCCAGTTCTCTGACCTCCTCCCTCCAGTTTGCTATAAGGACAATTACATGACACTTTTAGTCTTCAAGCACACTAAAAGTTTCTCTCAAAATGACGCTTACAAGTGGTTGGTCAACGCCACTGGAATCTTCTCATATCCTTCCTACATTTGCTATGCTAATATATGCAAATCCATGCACAACCAGACACTGACCTCAACTTGCCAGACGAAAGCAGTAAATATCACATTTTCCCAGCTTTTAACCATCTTCTGCCTTGCCACCTGCCAAAAAACACTCCACATTTTTTCTCATTAATATGCAAATGCAGGCAATCAGATTTGCATGTTGGATTGAATTAATCTCTGCCACCCCTTCTGCTTGTAGTGTAATCACAAATTACAGACAGGCATCTGACGGACGGCAAATGCCCCAAATCTGGTCAGAGGGCCCTTTACCTCAGGGGGAAATCCCAATCATCACAAATAGTCAGACAGACGTAGCAGCAGCATGGTAATTTGGTATGTACGCTTCCAATTCCAAAGGGATATTTTCCTTTTCTCACTTCCATATCTCTTTCAAATCCCTCAGTCCTCATATCATCTTCCAATACTATCCTACAGTACATTCAGAAAGTATTCAGACCCCTTGACTTTTTCCAAATTTTGTTACGTTACAGCCTTATTCTAAAAGTAATTAAATCGTTTTTTCCCCCTCAATCTACACACAATACCCCATAATCACAAAGCAGAAACAGGTTTTTCGAAATGTTAGTAAATGTATTAAAAATAAAAAACAGAAATATCACATTTAAATAAGTGTTCTGACTCTTTACTCCATACTTTGTTGAAGCACCTTTGGCAGCGATTACAGCCTTGAGTCTTCTTGGGTATGACGCTACAAGCATGGCGTACATGTATTTGTTGAGTTTCTCCCATTCTTCTCTGCAGATCCTCTCAAGCTCTGTCAGGTTGGATAGGGAGTGTCGCTGCACAGCTATTTCCAGGTCTCTCCAAATATGTTCAATCGGGTTCAAGTCCGGGCTCTTGCTGGACCACTCAAGGACATTCAGAGACTTGTCCCAAAGCCACTCCTGTGTTGTCTTGGCTGTCTGCTAAGGGTCGTTGTCCTGTTCGAAGGTGAACCTTCACCCCAGCCTGAGGTCCTGAGTGCTCTGGAGCAGGTTTTCATCAAGGATCTCTGTACTTTGCTCCGCTCATCTTTCCCTCAATCCTGGCTAGTCTCCCAAGCCCTGCTGCTGAAAAACATCCCCACACCATGATGCTGCCACCACCATGCTTCACCGTAGGGATAGTGCAAGGTTTCTTCCAGACGTGATGCTTGGCATTCAGGCCAAAGAGTTCAATCTTGTTTCTCATGGTCAGAGTCCTTTAGGTGCCTTTTGGCAAACTCCGAGCAGGCTGTGACATGCCTTTTACTGAGGAGTGGCTTCAGTCTGGCCACTCTACCATAAAGGCCTGATTGGTGGAGTGCTGCAGAGATGGTTGTCCTTCTGGGAGGTTCTCCCATCTCCACAGAGGAACTCTGGAGCTCTGTCAATTTGACCATTGGGTTCTTGGTTACCTCTCTGACCAAAGCCCTTCTCTCCCAATTGCTGTTTGGCCAGGCAGCCAAGCTCTAGGAACAGTCTTGGTGGTTCCAAACTTCTACCATTTAAGAATGATGGAGGCCACTGTGTTCTTGGGGACCTTCAATGCTGCAGACATTTTTCGGTACCCTTTCCCAGATCTGTGCCTCCACAATCTTCTCTCGGAGCTCTATGGATAATTCCTTCGACCTCATGGCTTGGTTTTTGCTCTGACATTTACTGTCAACTGAGGGACCTTATATAGACACCTGTGTGGCTTTCCAAATCATGTCCAATCAATTGAATTTACCACAGGCAGACTCAAGTTGTAGAAACTTATCAAATATGATCAGTAGAAACAGGATGCACCTGAGCTCAATTTCAAGTCTCAAAGCAAAGGGTCTGAATACTTATTTAAATAAGGTATTTGTTTTTAATAAATTTGCAAAATGTCTAAAAACCTTTTCTCGCTTTGTTATTATGGGGTATTGTGTGTAGATTGATGAGGATTTTTAAAAATCCATTTTAGAATAAGGCTGTAACAAAATGTGGAAAAATTCAAGTCAATGGGTGTAATGCACTGTATCTACACCATGACCAGATTCATGCTATGATAATTACACACGAGACAGTGGAGACATATCTGGTCACTAGATCGGTTTCTACTCTAGCCATCTCATGTGAAGTTTGTTGTCATGCTATACATGTACATGTTGTCATGTCATACACATACGGCATGCTAACAAACCTTGGAAGTGTTGTCCAAAGCACCAAAGGGATCTATCTGGTAACCAGACCAGAATACACATTAGACAAACAAACAGCAAATGAAGCAACTACAAACACAAACACAGTAACCATAGCAAGTGTTTATATTTGCATTAGATTTCCATTTTAGACATTTAGCAGACGCTCTTATGCATAGCGACTTACAGTAAGTGCATTCATCTTAAGATAACTAGGTGGGACTTTATAATAAGTAAAGTCTTAGCGAATGGAGCATGTGGTGAAATTAAATTTTTCACAGACATTTCTTTTATTCCTATATTCAGAACTCCCAATTCCACACAGCAGCACCAGTAGTCCCTTTTGTTGTCATGTTTATTGTAGTCATGCACCATAACACCTCTACACATGGAGATGACGAGAAAATAATCTAGCAGAGGCCTCGTTGTGGTGACAAAGAGGGCCAGACAATGGGCGTAACAGCATTACTTCAATTCCCCTCTGACGGTGTTTTAATTTAATGAGGCACGCTCTGCGTGCTCTGTTGAGTCGCCGTCTCACTTTGTCTGGAGCAAGGTTAATCTGTGAAAACAAGGGCATGCAGGGAAAACATCAACAAGACAGAGCCAGGGCGACCTGGAAGAGTCAAGGAGCCAGATTACAACCCAGCACAAACAGGGATGGCATTACTGAACTGAGCTGAAGCACAGATTTCATATTGAGATCATGGTCTTGCATTATAGCAAATTCAGCAAGACACACAATGGCCAGAGAAAATTGCTCAAATTGAAGTAAAGATAACAATAATGCTATAGTTTATGGTGGGCTATTTTCAAAAGAAAAACCCCTGAGAGAGTGAACAAGGGAAGTGTTGGCTTTCCTGCTCCCTGTTAGAGCGTGACATAGAGAACAGACCTATCATAGTCACGGTGATGACAGCCAAGCAGCAAAAATCTCCCTTAAACACTGTGTACAAAGCCTCTGCTCTGCCACCAGCCTTGTCCCTCCGTCTGCCATCAGGGACCCCAGAGCCCAGGCAACAGTCGCCTGGCAACATCGTTAAGGCTCTAAACATATTTCCTGGCTCTACTTGTGGTAAGATATATTCTTTCAGCATGGAAACGTTATTTTATTAGCTGTTAGCGTGGAGGTTTCAGTCTCTGTGTGTCTTTGTGCTGCTGCGGCCGCCCCCGGTGTGTTTGCTACGGCCGCCCCCGGTGTGTTTGCTCTGGGAATATGAAAGATGTTGGACTGCCATAGAACAGGATATTATATCATAATTAGCAGGGGTTATGGGCTGGCACGCCGCGAGAAAACAGATGGTGCACAAATTCTATTAGCAGGGAAGAAATGGTCAAGCAGCTTTTAGAGTTGGCCGAGCCTGGCGACCTTCAAGCCAGAGGAGCTGGCCCGCTGCTCACACCCCCAAACCATCACCACCATACCTTTACTGACCTCCCACTTTTCCACTTCCAATTTGACGAGGCCTGCAGCACAAGCTTCAATTCAGGGCTTTCTCAGGTCAAAAACCCTGTCACATCACTGGACACAGTGCATTCACACCGTCTCCTCACATGGAGCTCAATGTGAAAGTCTATGACACTGTCGTAAATCAGATTCACCCACTCGGAAATTGAGATGTAGTAGAAGAGAAGCACCATCTTCAGAAGTTGAATGACATTTTATCCACTGGGAGGCTGGAAACTCACATCATATTCCCTCTATCAACACATCTCATCCAAACTGTCCATGACATTGCCCCTCAGTCATTGCATTAGAATAACTGTTATGATCACAGCTTTAATACAACTATTATGGTGTTATTACATAGTTATTACCACAGACAATCTATTTTGTTCATGTTTACACATTTGTCTTTGCCTCCCAAACAAACTTACAGTACCTTGGGGAATATGATTATACAAATTAAGTTAAAGCTGCTTGGTACCCAGCAGAGCAGTTCAGCTTTAGTGCCAGACTCAGGGACAAAATCAATGTAGCCACCTCAGGTTTGAAATAGCAATGCCCCAGAGACCAGTCACGCAGAAACGCCCCAGTGACCAGTCACGCAACAACGCCCCAGTGACCAGTCACGCAGAAACGCCCCAGTGACCAGTCACGCAGAAACGCCCCAGTGACCAGTCACGCAGAAACGCCCCAGTGACCAGTCACGCAGCAACGCCCCAGTGACCAGTCACGCAACAACGCCCCAGTGACCAGTCACGCAACAACGCCCCAGTGACCAGTCACGCAACAACGCCCCAGTGACCAGTCACGCAACAACGCCCCAGTGACCAGTCACGCAACAACGCCCCAGTGACCAGTCACGCAACAACGCCCCAGTGACCAGTCACGCAACAACGCCCCAGTGACCAGTCACGCAACAACGCCCCAGTGACCAGTCACGCAACAACGCCCCAGTGACCAGTCACGCAACAACGCCCCAGTGATCAGTCACGCAACAACGCCCCAGTGATCAGTCACGCAACAACGCCCCAGTGATCAGTCACGCAACAACGCCCCAGTTACCAGTCACGCAACAACGCCCCAGTTACCAGTCACGCAACAACGCCCCAGTTACCAGTCACGCAACAACGCCCCAGTGACCAGTCACGCAACAACGCCCCAGTGATCAGTCACGCAAAAACGCCCCAGTGACCAGTCACGCAACAACGCCCCAGTGATCAGTCACGCAACAACGCCCCAGTGACCAGTCACGCAACAACGCCCCAGTGATCAGTCACGCAACAACACCCCAGTGACCAGTCACGCAACAACGCCCCAGTGACCAGTCACGCAACAACGCCCCAGTGACCAGTCACGCAACAACGCCCCAGTGACCAGTCACGCAACAATGCCCCAGTGACCAGTCACGCAACAACGCCCCAGTGACCAGTCACGCAACAACGCCCCAGTGACCAGTCACGCAACAACGCCCCAGTGACCAGTCACGCAACAACGCCCCAGTGATCAGTCACGCAACAACGCCCCAGTGACCAGTCACGCAACAACGCCCCAGTTACCAGTCACGCAACAACGCCCCAGTGACCAGTCACGCAACAACGCCCCAGTGATCAGTCACGCAACAACACCCCAGTGACCAGTCACGCAACAACGCCCCAGTGATCAGTCACGCAACAAACAAACCAACAAACACTCTCCCTCCCTCAATCTTTTGCCATCTTTCCCACTCCTCCATCTGTCCTTCACTCTCTCTCCTTCTGTCTGTCCATCTTTCAATCGTTTACAAAATGGTTCAGCTTTAATATCATCCTCTCTTGCTTTTCATCACAACCTGAGCTCTCCATAGCAGAACAAACAGGGCTCACATAATCACGTTGTCCTTCTGTAAATATCATGGGCCCCGTCTCATCTTTATTTTATCACCATCCATATCACTAAAGAACCCAGAGTGGGCCAATATCGCTTTGGCTTCAGGGTCACTGGGCCCCAGTCATATATTACATATCAACACGTGATGCACTATCATAAAGAGAGAGGGTAGGGAGAGAGGGTGGGAGCAAGAAAGAACACATACTGCACAGCATGAAGAATACAGAGACAAGCAACACAGCAGCAGGAAACGCACGCAAACATGCAACGTACAAACGAGCAACATAACATCAGGGTGTTAAATATGTAAATCATGTGTAAGTGGAAACATATGCATACAAATGTTTGAGAAGAAACACCCTTCAACAAAATGCAACACACAGCAATGAAGCTCCCATTCCGGTTATTGACAGAAGCCTGTAACATAGCAGACCAATCAGAACTCATCTCTAGGCATGTCCAGGCCCACTATTATCTCAACCAATCATGGCTAACGGGAAGGTTCCTGTCTAATATAATATACATTTTTGTATTCACACTTTGCATACTAGGTTGTTGTTAGGGACAGGGGGGTGGACTATTATGTCGTTTTCTATTGGGCACAGGGGAGGGTAGTGTGTTTTTTTCCCAGTTTACGATCACTCTGTTGCAGGTTTTACTATATAATTTCTTCCATCCTAACAAATTTCCTCATCTGCTTTCATGCGCCTCCCCTATGTCAAGGTGTTTTGGTACATCCCTTACGCACTGCGCTTTTCTGCACGCTAACTTTTTCAATACCACAGGTCAATATGGTCTACCAGTCTATCCTGCCCTCTTTCCACCATTCATAGTGACAATAGCGGTAGGTGGATCGTTTGTCCAGATCTGCAATAGGCTAACTAGCAATCATACCACACATAAAAGCATTCAAAGCTGCTTCCAATATGAATCCACAAGAACAAATAGGAATAGCTGAGGCCTGGTGCATGAAAGAACACATTGGGCACAAACCTCAATTCCACGTTGATTCAACGTATCATTGAAATTACATGGAAACAACGTTGATTCAACCAGTGTGTGGCCAGTGGAAACAGTGAAGACATGAGACACACAGCTCAAAAAGCTCCCCTATTTATCTTGTTACGGGACAATACAATCATCTAGGCTAGCCTACAACGCCACAATACAATGAATAACTGCATAATTGTTTTCAAGTGAGTCCAAAATTATACTCTAGGCTGCAGTGAAAATGACATTTGAATAATGGCGCCAAAGCCCTGTGATTTGAATGTTTCATTCCATTTGGATCACTTGTGGGTCTAGACAGTTGATAAAATCTCAAAAGGCACAGTAGCAGGCCAGTCTGGCTGTATTTTTACTTTTGATACTGAGATGCACTGTCTGTTGTGGATCATCATTCTCCCAAGTCGTCCTATAATAATGTGGCCACATAAGTTTCCTGAATAACGGCCTGCCGGGAGCCTAACACACGCTCTGCCTCATCTCCAATCCATGCGGCTATTCCTTGCTGACCTAGAACCTAACGCTTTATAGCCTAAATATTTGTCATTTAATTTATTCAAATGTATTACCTTTTATATGTGGCATAAACACAACCAGTCCAATGTTTGTATCTGATTATGCTACTTCAAAATTCTTCTTTAGGCATGCGCACGTTTGTCCAAAATATAATTCCAGCATCCTCAAAATGGCTTTTTATATGACTCAAGTACATGTCGGATAAAACATTTAATGACAGGCCTGATGAAAGCAGAAAATGCATCTGTAAACTTTTCAAATGTCGACAAAACAAAATACGCTCGACAAGGTGTGATCTTTTAGTGCCTAAAATGTATAATGCGAGAAATGGTGGAAAATGCTTTTATGCACAAATATTGATATAATAACTATCATATCTAAGTTAACTTGAAGCAATGATATGTTGTGTGGTCCTCCCACTAAGAGTATGTTCTTTATCTATTTGCACATTTTCTTACTTGAACTGCTTTGTTGGGAAAGGGCTCATAAGTATTTTACGGTGAAGTCTACACTTGATGTATTCTCATGTGACAAATAACATTTGATTTGATAGTATGCAGTTTATTAGGTTACAGATTAAATAAGTTACGATGAACTTCCCAGGGTGGTGAAAGTGCAGAGTGATGAGCTTGATGCTACTTTCAATAAATATCGAGGGTCTTATTCTGGTGACATGATGATCAATGCTTGGCTGCCATTTGACAAATAAAAACAATCCTGCTCTTTTGTCCATAATAATGTCATCATGTAGGCTATACCCACACTGTATCTGTGAGCTGTTGACTAGAGCACAGGTGTGAATACCAGGGGCCACATTCGCTATACCCACACTGTATCTGTGAGCTGTTGACTAGAGCACAGGTGTGAATACCAGGGGCCACATTAGCTATACCCACACTGTATCTGTGAGCTGTTGACTAGAGCACAGGTGTGAATACCAGGGGCCACATTCGCTATACCCACACTGTATCTGTGAGCTGTTGACTAGAGCACAGGTGTGAATACCAGGGGCCACATTCGCTATACCCACACTGTATCTGTGAGCTGTTGACTAGAGCACAGGTGTGAATACCAGGGGCCACATTCGCTATACCCACACTGTATCTGTGAGCTGTTGACTAGAGCACAGGTGTGAATACCAGGGGCCACATTCGCTATACCCACACTGTATCTGTGAGCTGTTGACTAGAGCACAGGTGTGAATACCAGGGGCCACATTCGCTATACCCACACTGTATCTGTGAGCTGTTGACTAGAGCACAGGTGTGAATACCAGGGGCCACATTCGCTATACCCACACTGTATCTGTGAGCTGTTGACTAGAGCACAGGTGTGAATACCAGGGGCCACATTCGCTATACCCACACTGTATCTGTGAGCTGTTGACTAGAGCACAGGTGTGAATACCAGGGGCCACATTCGCTATACCCACACTGTATCTGTGAGCTGTTGACTAGAGCACAGGTGTGAATACCAGGGGCCACATTCGCTATACCCACACTGTATCTGTGAGCTGTTGACTAGAGCACAGGTGTGAATACCAGGGGCCACATTCGCTATACCCACACTGTATCTGTGAGCTGTTGACTAGAGCACAGGTGTGAATACCAGGGGCCACATTCGCTATACCTATGCAACATTTGTAGTGACAAAAGCATCAGTAGGCCTGGAGTTGAAATGCAGTTAGAGAAAGGCAGGTTGAGTTGTCCAGGATCAGAGTAGTATAGAAGGTGTCATATGCTGAGGCAGTGAAGAGTAGTAGAGGAGGATGAGTCCAGGGCGAGGGATCCTAAGAGGCTCCTTGTGAATAAGCCACGGCCAATAAGAGTTATTCATTTAGAAATTACAGCACTTTTTGTACATAGTCCCCCCATTTTAGGGGACCAAAAGAATTGCAAAAGATTATCTTATATGTGTATTAAAGCAGTCAAAAGTGTAGTATTTGGTCCCATATTCCTGGCACATCAAGTTTTGTTGGACGCATTTGCTGTTTGTTTTGGTTGTATTTCAGATTATTTTGTTACCAACAGAAATTTAATTTGACATGAAAGTTCACATATTTATGAAGTCATTTCTGACAACCAAGAAATGACTTTAAAATGCCTCTCCTTTAAAGTAGTAAGATCAGACATCTGCCCCTGTTCAAGTGCAGTGTCATATCTTAAAAATAATAGAAACCTAAGTCAATACTTTTCTTTTGAAGGAGTTATGTAACTTACTCCCAGACTGCTGCAATGAGGTTATTTTCACAAAGGCAAAGTTGCAGTGAGACAAAAGTCCCATCATATGTCATCAGTTTATCTGTATTGGTCTCATTTCCCCTCTGGCCTTCCCTCCGTCATCTGGATTACTGTTCTCCCTATCTTTCCACAGCCAATTCACCTGCTTCAGCCGCGTGGCTACATGCCCTCACCATAATCAGTCATAATCTGATAAACATGTCAGCCTAATACTGTGCAGTAGGTGAGTGTTGCACAAAACAGATGTGTTTGTTAAGACTTCCTGTGCACACACTACAGTACAAAACGTGATGGGTCACACAGACAGACATGCACACACAGGCACACAACACACAGACAGAGAGAGAGACTATTACTATTACTTGCTATTACTTGTCACACCATCCAACTTTTGTCAAGGCTGGTAACAGATGTTTGTTGATCAGATATCCAAGCTCCTCAGCTAGATGGAGGAGAGGAGAGGAGTCATTGAACAAAGGACAGGAAACTTCAATGCATACATATCTGCTGTTTAAGAGAAGAATGATATCAGCCCAGAGCACCAAGCACACACCTGTCTGTCTGAAATCCCGTCCAGACTCAACACAGCTCTACAGTTCATTTAACTTGAGAGAACGTGATTGTATGAGTAGTAAAAGTGACAGCCCTCACTTGCTTTACGTTGAAAAAATATTGTTTTAGTGAGCTGGCATCAAATTAGTTTCCGTTTTCAGTGTAATTCTTCCATGTATCACACCTAATATACTTAAGAGATCTGGGTAGAGTTACAGTAGAGGATGTGTAATGTTTAGGTTAGGGACCAGCTAAATCTGATGACTAAGTTAATAAAACAGAGTGGTAGTGTACTGTGCAGCTATCACGGTAGTACTCATTAGCCAGAGCCACAGCGTAATGATGATTATTTTTCACGTCATTGCACTCGCACCTTTGAGGCGAATTCATGCATTTATTTATTCATTTTAAATCTAGTGATGATGCAGATTGTTGAAGCACCAACACATGCTCTCTGTGTTTTGCAGGCTGCTCAGGTACACACACACCCAAACACTTACTGTGCATGCTGTACCGCACACACAAACACACACATCCCTACCGGCACACCTTGCTGGAATAGTTTCAGGGGACATTGGATTCCAGATCAATTTGGCACAGTAACCAAGCCCAACCAAACAAGAGAGGAGAATACAGTAAATCATGTGAGCACAAATGGAAAAGAGCAGAAGAGTCCTACCAGAAGAGAAGTGATCTGAGAGAGAAGAGCACAACATGATGAAGAGGAAGAATAAAGAAAGTGGGAGAAAGAGTGAAAAAGGGAGTGCAGACAATCTGCAATGTAAAAGCATTGTTTATACATTTACATGACTTTCTATCCTGCTACACTTACCCATCATTAATACATTATTTCTGCCCTAATTCCAATGAGTACCTTGTAAGTCATCAGAAAATGGTTATATTGTTTGATTGAGTTTAATAGGTTAATTGATTTATTTACATTTCTCTAAGAAAACACAATTATCAGATGTAAACAAGTGTTGATAGCAGGAGTTCTGTCCTTCACACCTGGTTATCAGTGCATTACAGTGGCTTACTATGCAACTTCACTCTCTAATCCTCTGCGGTGAACTCTAAAGTTCACAGAAACAGGCAAAGTGTGAGCAATCACCCCAGTACAGCAAAGAGAGACCCCCTGTCTCTACACCTCTACACAGAACCCCCCAAACACTAGGGAGTCCTCAGACAGAGAGAGAGAGCGAGAGCAGAGGAGAAAAGAACAAAGCCTTACAAATCAAGATAATTCTCAAGTGCTGAGGGATTCGGGAGATATTTTTTTTAAAGTGAGGGGGGAGGAGTGGGAGAAAATCCTTTGCATTTTAATGAAAATTTTGAATGGAATGTAAATAAAGGAAAGAATACAGAATTATGTAAACAAAAAAGCAACACAACAACCTCAGCGTTGGGTTTTGATGGAATTTTTAACAAGGCTGACTGAGCGATTGTCACACTGATGGTGTGAAGCAGTCACACACTCACCTTAGCCAGAGTGATGAGAAGGCATTATGACTTGGGCTAAAGTCCAGGAGGAAGGCAATGGGTCCCTTGAAGAATAGATTATGTTTTCATAAACCAATCTAGGACTATATGATTGGTTGAACACTTAGATGTGTCTGGAGCAATTCTAATTGGCTGTTCAAGGACCCTCTGATGGTGCTATTGACCACTTAACTGAGTGATAGCTTAGGCTGGTAAACATGTCTTATTCATATTTCTAAAAAGCTGCTTAGATGAAAGCATCTATCCACACAGACAAGTGGACAGAGAAACAGAGGGAGATGGGGAGGTAGAGAGATGGAGGTAGAGAGATAGAAGGTGACAGAGACAGATATCTAGTAAGGGTAATAATGGGGCAATAGCTCAAGCGGACACTTTCAGGTGTGTGTGTGTGTGTTGGAAGGACAGGGGACTAGATAACTCTGGAGAAGGCTGAGCCTCTGAATGGTTGAGTGACCTCATACATCACCCTGGGACTCTGCTGGTCTCACAGTGAAATTAGGGATTTTGTCCCACCTGCTCACACAAACACATGCACACACGGGTGCGGAAATACACACACGCATACATGTGCATACACACACACGATGTGCATACATACACACGATACGCACCCACACATACACATGAAATGAACACACACACACACTCCTTGAGAAGGACACGCTACCGTGGGTTACTATCTGTTACCATGACACTGCCTGTCTGGAGTCCATCCAGCCTCTCTTACACAACCAGACTATCAATCAGGGAGCCTTTCCTACAAACTTCCACTAGAGCCATGAATACACACACACACACACCTGTATATGGGCAATATTTTCAATTTCTTCCCTTTTATTCTGTGCCATACAGCATGTACTGTAAGTGCACCAGCTATCTGACAAGAATCTGGAGATGTGACAGAACATCCTTATACTTTTAGTATCTCAAGGAAACTTGCTGATTAGCAGAATAATTATTCTATTAGCAAAGTGACTTAACAAGTGATAAAATACATGAGTCATTTAGAAGAGCTCCATCTGATACTATGTCCAAAAAGCAACGAAGAAATCATAATAATTAGACTAATCAGCACTAATCCAAAATGACAATGGCAGAACCTGAGACCTAACAAACAGTGAAGAGAGAGAAGACAATGAGAAATGGAGAATGAAAAAGGAAGCAAGGAATAAAAAAAAGAGAGAGGAAAGGATGACAGAAAACTGAAAAGATGAGAAGGATGGAATGATGGGTAAAATGGAGGGCATTTAAAAGGAGAAGAAAGTGAATGAGGAAAGATAATACAGAATGTTCTGTGTCCTGGCCTGTTGAAAGGAAGACAGACAGTCTCCAGTGCTGGTACACGGTGTGAGAGGGATGAATATAGCTAGTCTGCTCACCAGAGCAAACAAACGCGCTCAGAATAACATGAACAACAGGTGATAATGTTGGCTCTACTGGACTGTGATTAATCAATGACAGCAGTCTACTATATACAGCCTCCAATCAATTACCTCCACACTCATTACCCAGTCAACACAGCAAGTCTCTAAATCATCCATAGCATTAACCAGTCAACACGTCTCTAAATCCTCCATAGCATTAACCAGTCAACACAACACGTCTCTATATCCTCCATAGCATTAACCAGTCAACACGTCTCTAAATCCTCCATAGCATTAACCAGTCAACACAACACGTCTCTATATCCTCCATAGCATTAACCAATCAACACGTCTCTATACCCTACATAGCATTAACCAGTCAACACAACACGTCTCTATATCCTCCATAGCATTAACCAATCAACACGTCTCTATACCCTACATAGCATTAACCAGTCAACACAACAAGTCTCTATATCCTCCATAGCATTAACCAGTCAACACAACACGTCTCTATATCCTCCATAGCATTAACCAGTCAACACGTCTCTATATCCTCCATAGCATTAACCAGTCAACACAACACGTCTCTATATCCTCCATAGCATTAACCAGTCAACACAACACGTCTCTATATCCTACATAGCATTAACCAGTCAACACAACAAGTCTCTATATCCTCCATAGCATTAACCAGTCAACACAACACGTCTCTATATCCTCCATAGCATTAACCAGTCAACACGTCTCTATATCCTCCACAGCATTAACCAGTCAACACGTCTCTATATCCTCCACAGTATTAACCAGTCAACACGTCTCTATATCCTCCATAGCATTAACCAGTCAACACGTCTCTATACCCTCCACAGTATTAACCAGTCAACACGTCTCTATACCCTCCACAGCATTAACCAGTCAACACAACACGTCTCTATATCCTCCATAGCATTAACCAGTCAACACGTCTCTATATCCTCCACAGTATTAACCAGTCAACACGTCTCTATATCCTCCACAGTATTAACCAGTCAACACGTCTCTATATCCTCCATAGCATTAACCAGTCAACACGTCTCTATATCCTCCATAGCATTAACCAGTCAACACGTCTCTATACCCTCCACAGTATTAACCAGTCAACACGTCTCTATACCCTCCACAGCATTAACCAGTCAACACAACACGTCTCTATATCCTCCACAGTATTAACCAGTCAACACATCTCTATATCCTCCATAGCATTAACCAGTCAACACGTCTCTATATCCTCCATAGCATTAACCAGTCAACACAACACATCTCTATATCCTCCACAGCATTAACCAGTCAACACGTCTCTATATCCTCCATAGCATTAACCAGTCAACACAACACGTCTCTATTTCCTCCATAGCATTAACCAGTCAACACAACACGTCTCTATATCCTCCATAGCATTAACCAGTCAACACGTCTCTATACCCTCCATAGCATTAACCAGTCAACACAACAGGTCTCTATATCCTCCATAGCATTAACCAGTCAACACGTCTCTATATCCTCCATAGCATTAACCAGTCAACACGTCTCTATATCCTCCATAGCATTAACCAGTCAACACGTCTCTATATCCTCCATAGCATTAACCAGTCAACACGTCTCTATACCCTCCATAGCATTAACCAGTCAACACAACACGTCTCTATACCCTCCACAGCATTAACCAGTCAACACAACACGTCTCTATATCCTCCATAGCATTAACCAATCAACACAACACGTCTCTATATCCTCCATAGCATTAACCAGTCAACACAACACGTCTCTATATCCTCCATAGCATTAACCAGTCAACACGTCTCTATATCCTCCATAGCATTAACCAGTCAACACAACACGTCTCTATATCCTCCATAGCATTAACCAGTCAACACGTCTCTATATCCTCCAAAGCATTAACCAGTCAACACGTCTCTATATCCTCCATAGCATTAACCAGTCAACACGTCTCTATATCCTCCATAGCATTAACCAGTCAACACGTCTCTATATCCTCCATAGCATTAACCAGTCAACACAACACGTCTCTATACACTCCATAGCATTAACCAGTCAACACGTCTCTATATCCTCCACAGCATTAACCAGTCAACACGTCTCTATACCCTCCATAGCATTAACCAGTCAACACAACACGTCTCTATATCCTCCATAGCATTAACCAGTCAACACAACACGTCTCTATATCCTCCATAGCATTAACCAGTCAACACGTCTCTATATCCTCCATAGCATTAACCAGTCAACACAACACGTCTCTATATCCTCCATAGCATTAACCAGTCAACACGTCTCTATATCCTCCATAGCATTAACCAGTCAACACAACACGTCTCTATATCCTCCATAGCATTAACCAGTCAACACAACACGTCTCTATATCCTCCATAGCATTAACCAATCAACACAACACGTCTCTATATCCTACATAGCATTAACCAGTCAACACAACACGTCTCTATATCCTCCATAGCATTAACCAGTCAACACAACACGTCTCTATATCCTCCATAGCATTAACCAGTCAACACAACACGTCTCTATATCCTCCACAGCATTAACCAGTCAACACGTCTCTATATCCTCCATAGCATTAACCAGTCAACACGTCTCTATATCCTCCATAGCATTAACCAGTCAACACGTCTCTATATCCTCCATAGCATTAACCAGTCAACACAACACGTCTCTATATCCTCCATAGCATTAACCAGTCAACACGTCTCTATATCCTCCATAGCATTAACCAGTCAACACGTCTCTATATCCTCCACAGTATTAACCAGTCAACACGTCTCTATATCCTCCACAGCATTAACCAGTCAACACAACACGTCTCTATATCCTCCATAGCATTAACCAGTCAACACAACACGTCTCTATATCCTCCATAGCATTAACCAGTCAACACGTCTCTATATCCTCCACAGCATTAACCAGTCAACACAACACGTCTCTATATCCTCCATAGCATTAACCAGTCAACACGTCTCTATATCCTCCACAGCATTAACCAGTCAACACGTCTCTATATCCTCCACAGTATTAACCAGTCAACACGTCTCTATATCCTTCATAGCATTAACCAGTCAACACGTCTCTATATCCTCCATAGCATTAACCAGTCAACACAACACGTCTCTATATCCTCCATAGCATTAACCAGTCAACACAACACGTCTCTATATCCTCCATAGCATTAACCAGTCAACACGTCTCTATATCCTCCATAGCATTAACCAGACAACACAACACGTCTCTATATCCTCCATAGCATTAACCAGTCAACACGTCTCTATATCCTCCACAGCATTAACCAGTCAACACAACACGTCTCTATATCCTCCATAGCATTAACCAGTCAACACAACACGTCTCTATATCCTCCATAGCATTAACCAGTCAACACAACACGTCTCTATATCCTCCATAGCATTAACCAGTCAACACGTCTCTATATCCTCCATAACATTAACCAGTCAACACAACACGTCTCTATATCCTCCATAGCATTAACCAGTCAACACGTCTCTATATCCTCCATAGCATTAACCAGTCAACACGTCTCTATGTCAACACGTCTCTATACCCTCCACAGCATTAACCAGTCAACACGTCTCTATATCCTCCATAGCATTAACCAGTCAACACGTCTCTATATCCTCCATAGCATTAACCAGTCAACACAACAAGTCTCTATATCCTCCATAGCATTAACCAGTCAACACAACACGTCTCTATATCCTCCATAGCATTAGCCAGTCAACACAACACATCTCTATATCCTCCACAGCATTAACCAGTCAACACGTCTCTATACCCTCCATAGCATTAACCAGTCAACACAACAGGTCTCTATATCCTCCATAGCATTAACCAGTCAACACGTCTCTATACCCTCCATAGCATTAACCAGTCAACACAACACGTCTCTATACCCTCCACAGCATTAACCAGTCAACACGTCTCTATATCCTCCAAAGCATTAACCAGTCAACACAACACGTCTCTATATCCTCCATAGCATTAACCAGTCAACACGTCTCTATATCCTCCATAGCATTAACCAGTTAACACGTCTCTATATCCTCCATAGCATTAACCAGTCAACACGTCTCTATATCCTCCATAGCATTAACCAGTCAACACAACACGTCTCTATATCCTCCATAGCATTAACCAGTCAACACAACACGTCTCTATATCCTACATAGCATTAACCAGTCAACACGTCTCTATATCCTCCACAGCATTAACCAATCAACACAACACGTCTCTATATCCTCCACAGCATTAACCAATCAACACAACACGTCTCTATATCCTCCATAGCATTAACCAGTCAACACAACAGCAAGACGTCTCTATATCTATATCCTCCATAGAATGAGACACGGCTTCTTTGACATGTTCTGTACAAACACCTAATCAGTATTCATAGGTCCCAACAACTTATTGAAAACGGACTGCTGGACAGACAGCAGCATGTGTGTGCGTGAGCATGTGTGTTTGCGTATTTATATGTAAATATATGTACATTTATTTGTCATTTGCTTCGTAAACAACAGGTGTAGACTTACAGTGAAATGCTTACTATGTATGTGTGTGTGTCTGTATATATATATATATATATATATATATATATATATATACTGATATATTTATACACTGCTCAAAAAAATAAAGGGAACACTTAAACAACACAATGTAACTCCAAGTCAATCACACTTCTGTGAAATCAAACTGTCCACTTAGGAAGCAACACTGATTGACAATACATTTCACATGCTGTTGTGCAAATGGAATAGACAAAAGGTGGAAATTATAGGCAATTATTAAGACACCCCCAATAAAGGAGTGGTTCTGCAGGTGGTGACCACAGACCACTTCTCAGTTCCTATGCTTCCTGGCTGATGTTTTGGTCACTTTTGAATGCTGGCGGTGCTTTCACTCTAGTGGAAGCATGAGACGGAGTCTACAACCAGCACAAGTGGCTCAGGTAGTGCAGCTCATCCAGGATGGCACGTGGAGGTGGCCTGCTGGAGGTCATTTTGCAGGGCTCTGGCAATGCTCCTCCTTGCACAAAGGCGGAGGTAGCGGTCCTGCTGCTGGGTTGTTGCCCTCCTACGGCCTCCTCCACGTCTCCTGATGTACTGGCCTGTCTCCTGGTAGCACCTCCATGCTCTGGACACTACGCTGACAGACACAGCAAACCTTCTTGCCACAGCTCGCATTGATGTGCCATCCTGGATGAGCTGCACTACCTGAGCCACTTGTGTGGGTTGTAGACTCCGTCTCATGCTACCACTAGAGTGAAAGCACCGCCAGCATTCAAAAGTGACCAAAACATCAGCCAGGAAGCATAGGAACTGAGAAGTGGTCTGTGGTCACCACCTGCAGAACCACTCCTTTATTGGGAGTACTTTCAACCACAAATTTCTTGTTAACAAACTATAGTTTTGGCAAGTCGGTTAGGACATCTACTTTGTGCATGACACAAGTCATTTTTCCAACAAATGTTTACAGACAGATTATTTCACTGTATCACAATTCCAGTGGGTCAGAAGTTTACATACACTAAATTGACTGTGCCTTTAAACAGCTTGGAAAAATCCAGAAAATTATGTCATGGCTTTAGAAGCTTCTGATAGGCGAATTGACATCATTTAAGTCAATTGGAGGTGTACCTGTGGATGCATTTCAAGGCCTACCTTCAAACTCGGTGCCTCTTTGCTTGACATCATGGGAAAATCAAAAGAAATAAGTCAAACTCAAAAAAACATTGTAGACCTCCACAAGTCTGGTTCATCCTTGGGAGCAATTTCCAAACGCCTGAAGGTACCATGTTCATCTGTACAAACAATAGTACGCAAGTATAAACACCATGGGACCACGCAGCCGTCATACCACTCAGGAAGGAGACACGTTCTGTCTCCTAGAGATGAACGTACTTTGGTGCGAAAAGTGCAAATCAATCCCAGAACAACAGCAAAGGACCTTGTGAAGATGCTGGAGGACACAGGTACAAACATATCTATATCCACAGTAAAACGAGTCCTATATTGACATAACCTGAAAGGCCGCTCAGCAAGGAAGAAGCCACTGCTCTAAAACGCCATAAAAAAGCCAGACCACGGTTTGCAACTGCACATGGGGACAAAGATTGTACTTTTTGGGGAAATGTCCTCTGGTCTGATAAAACAAAAATATAACTGTTTGGCCATAATGACCATCATTATATTTGGAGGAAAAAGGGAAATGCTTGCAAGCCGAAGAACACCATCCCAACCGTGAAGCACGGGGGTGGCAGCATCATGTTATGGGGGTGCTTTGCTGCAGGAGGGACTGGTGCACTTCACAAAATAGATGGCATTATGAGGGAGGAAAATTATGTGGATATATTGAAGAAACATCTCAAGACATCAGTCAGGAAGTTAAAGCTTGGTTGCAAATAGGTCTTCCAAATGGACAATGACCCCAAGAATACTTGCAAGCAAAATGGCTTAAGGACAACAAGGTCAAGGTATTGGAGTGGTCATCAGAAAGCCATGACCTCAATCCTATAGAACATTTGTGGGCAGAACTGAAAATGCGTGGGCGAGCAAGAAGGCCTACAAACCTGACTCAGTTCCACCAGCTCTGTCAGGAGGAATGGGCCAAAATTCACCCAAATTATTGTGGTAAGCTTGTGGAAGGCTACCCAAAACGTTTTACCCATGTTAAACAATTTAAAGGCAATGCTACCAAATACTAATTGAGTGTATGTAAACTTCTGACCTACTGGGAATGTGATGAAAGAAATAAAAGCTGAAATAAATCATTCTCTCTACTATTATTCTGACATTTCACATTCTTAAAATAAATTGGTCCTAACTGACCTAAGACAGGGAATTTTTACTCTGATTAAATGTCAGGAATTGTGAAAAACTGAGTTTAAATGTATTTGGCTAAGGTGTATGTAAACTTCCGACTTCAACTGTGTGTGTGTGTGTGTGTGTGTGTGTGTGTGTGTGTGTGTGTGTATATATATATATATATGTGTGTGTGTGTGTGTGACTGAAGTAGAGTAAAATCCCGGCCGTGGTGTAGCAAGCAGCCTCCAGCCTTCACTTTGCATTTTGAGCGAGACTAAAGATTAAAGCTTCTTTCCCAGCAGCTCTCTAACAGGGCACAGCCCAATTATACCTCTCTGGACCTGCACCACAGACCACAGAGAGAGAGGAGGGATAGAGAGGGGGGGGGGGGGGGGTTAGAGGTGAGAGTGAGAGGAAGGAAATAGACAGTGTATGCAAGAATGGGAAGAAAAGATGGAGAGATCGGCGAGAAAAGAGAGGGAGCAAACAGACCAAGTGGGGGTCCAAGAGAAAGCAGGAGAGGAAACACAAGAAGGGTGCAATAGAGGGAGAAAAGGAGGGGGGTTAGAGAAGGGAGAGCGGAACGAGACAATTCAAATGAACAACAGCCTGTCACACCACCCAACATGTGCAGCCAGGTGCATCCACAGATCAAGCAGCCAAGTCTTGATAAGCCTTCCCTTGAACAAGACCATAGATCAGCATGGCTGGACTGACAGTACAGTAACTACCTGTCGCTACCCAATGCCTTGCCCTTCAACAGTATGGCACCCTACCTTTGACCAGAGCCCTATGGACACGGATCAAAAGTAGTGCACTATAACGGGAAAAAGGTGACAATTGGGAAGCGCCCGTTGTCACCAGACCAATCCCGTCACTATGCCTTGTGCTTCAACTGAATAAGGAACTGTGCCAGATCTATAGATCTGTCTTCTGAGTCCCAGCTAGTGTTGGTTTAGCAGTCTAGTGGGTTACGGTTCTAACCTAATTCCTTCCTTTTAGCCGCCGTCATCAGCTCACGGAGAACAGCACAGCAGGCAGCCACAGATCACATGAAGAGTGAAGGTTGGGCGGAGGAGGTGGGCAGACAGAAGCAGGTTAAATCTTCTTCCTCATTTCCCTTTTCCCTCCCAAGCCTCCAAAACTGTTCACAGAGATTATACAGTTGGTGTTTGTAACTATCAAAGAGACGAGAGATGAAACGAGGAGGAGATCGAATTAGTGCACCTTCTCTGTCTTTCTAGCTTATTCTCAGGTACAGGCTCATTACACTGAGTGAATGGAAGAGGAAGGAAGGGAGGGGGAGATGGCAGGTGTGTGTGAAGACTTAATTCTGAGAACCCTGCGTCAATGGTATAAGTGCTAGCCAGTGTGAGCCTTAGCGCTAGCCAGTGTGAGCCTTAGCGCTAGCCAGTGTGAGCCTTAGCGCTAGCCAGTGTGAGTATGTGTGTTTGAACTGAATATTCCAAGAAGATGGATTTCAGCTATTCCAATGACTCACGAAGAGTTGCAAGTTCAAGCTTCTGTATAACCTGTAAATCACTTGTCCTCAAAATGGACAAATGAGCCAAAGAACCTCCCTCTGGCCTCATCTCTCCCAACCCCTCTGGCTGAGGCAAAAGGCTAGATAAATAAGGCATGGCTGTGGGGTCACTGAGGCGTGACCTTTCGGCCCATTTGCTGTGGCACTGCAGCAGGGGGACAGGAGTGCAGCCTCAGCCCTGGTCTGCTGCCCACTCCTCTGGCTCCTCCAGCCCTGACGCTGCAGACGATGCATTTTAATCAGCGCTGCGCTAGGATGGCTGGGGCAGTGCATCAAGCTTAACGAGGCTGAGAGAAGCCTTTCATTTACCCACATGCTGGTAACAAATGGACCGGGCCCCTCGCAAGACAACCCCCCTCCCTCGCTGTCCTTCAATATCTCACTATCATGACACAATGTCTGTCTCCTTCCCTCCAGCTCACACCATCTCGGTTTCTTCCCCTCTGTATTAGCGTGCTCTCTTATTCCTTTCCTCCCTCCCCACCCTCACATCCTCCCTCTGTCTTTTTCCCTCCCCTCTCTGCCTGTCCTTATGCAGTATCTTTCTTTCCGCCTCCCTCCGTCGCTCATCCTCTACCGCCTCTCTCCGTCTAGTCTGAGCCACACGGTCCCGTGTGGCTCAGTTGGTAGAGCATGGCGCTTGCAACGCCAGGGTTGTGGGTTCATTCCCCACGGGGGGACCAGGATGAATATGTATGAACTTTCCAATTTGTAAGTCGCTCTGGATAAGAGCGTCTGCTAAATGACTTAAATGTAAAAATGTAAATGTATCTCGTCATCTATTCCTCTAGTCTTTCAGCTCCTTCCCTCGCCTACCTCTTCTCCTTGTCTTAACCAACAGTGCATCTCTATCAGTCACATACCCTCCCTCTACCCCTTTCTCTCCTCACCATTTCCCTTTCCTCACTCCTGCTCTCCCCCTTCCTCTCTCCTTCCTCCCTCCCTCCCTCCCTCCCTCTCCTAGAGGTGTGTGTTGTCCTCCAAGGCAGAGTTCAGCTCCATCACTCATCTGCTCCACAGGTCTCATTAGGGACGGGCCAGGCCAGGAGGGAACATTTTAATAAATAGATGAATGTGACACTGCCACAACAGTGGGTATACGTATACACACACACACACACACGTGCAAACACACACTCGCATGCGTCTTTGGGGATCTTGAGATTGATTAAGCCCAGGGATGAGCCCGACACTCACGGAATAAAACTCTTTCATTTGATTATTTCAAGCCAAATGATTCTCCGTGCTCAGACACACACTTCAACCTAGCTTGAATAATAGCAACAAAGTCTCCTCTGTGGCTACACAAACACATACTGATGACAGGGCACCTAGTCAAAATGGGATACACAAACACCCCCCCCCCCCCCCACCTACCTACCTCTGCTGCATTGTGCACAATAAGTCTTGCTTCATTAAAGCCAAATCTCATCCACTATCAGTTCACAACCACAGAAGTCGTTTGAACCGCCAGGGAAATACAATTCCATTTCAGGGTTATCTTAATATATGAGCTTGTCTCCCCCTCACTGGTCTGTTGTTATGAGCCAAGCAAACACCCACAATAGCACAATATTGCTCCTGCTCCATCGCACCACAGATTGGAGCTCACAAAGTAATTAGCAGTTTATATATGAGTGTGTGCGTGTGTGTATGTCTATGTGTTAGTGTGCACTCAAGTCCCTGGTCTAATTCGTTCCCTGCTCTAATTTCTCCATCCGTTGTTAGCAGCCGGTTCATTTCTCATATCTGGGGGAAAACGTGTCTGTCTGCCCTCTGTATGCTGCAGACTATCCTCTCAGAACACTACGGTGGAATCAGACCAACACCTGCTTTTTACACAAAACTAAACAGACACACCGGGAAAAAGTCATACGTTTGTTGTCGAAACAAAGTTGTGATTTATTTTGTCAAGATCCGTCAATAAACCAGACAGATCTGTACAAGAGGATCAATTCCTTTTCTGTCTAGTTTTCCTTCTCTCACTGTCTTGTCCCATCTCTGTCACCTGATCATCTCCCTTCATCTATCTAGCTATTATCCCCATCCGTCTCCTCTTCCATCTCTCCCCAGAGGCCTCAGTCTTTTTCACTTGTCACAGGAGAGGGAGGGGTCATGGAGTAGAGGACTTATCATACGTGTTGTAGTGTGTAACGGAGTCAGATCGTACAGGATAGTCACCCACAGCTTGAAAAGGAGCCAATGGTGCCATTGAATCAGATAATTTTCAGTGGACAACTGGCGAGTACGTTGTCAAGCATGGCGACGAGGTAGACGTGTTGGTGTGGCAGGGAGCACGAGATCAAGCATGTTGTGGGAGAGGAAACACGCTCAGCAGAACAGTGAAGCCTGTTACATACTGTACAGAAATAGACCAAAGGAATATCATATGACCTTGTATACATTGATTGGTGAGTGTACAGACAGTGTCGTACAACAGTATAATGTATCAATAGAAAATATCAGCCATGTGTTAGTATATTAGTGGATATGCTGAATGTATGCATGTGAACACATTGCGTGCAGGCTCCTTTATAATCCATCTCCAGGCTTTGCCATTGGAGTTGTCAGGGTTTACAATGCTGTCTGGAAAATCTAAGTAAATTCTAAGCCTTCCCTTTCACAACTGCTTCCCTCCCCCCGCCCGTCTTGCCTCCTCCCCTTACTCCCTTCCGTCTTGCCTCCTCCCCTTCCGTCTTGCCTCCTCCCCTTCCGTCTTGCCTCCTCCCCTTCCGTCTTGCCTCCTCCCCTTCCGTCTTGCCTCCTCCCCTTCCGTCTTGCCTCCTCTCCCTGCAGCAGGGCAGATTGGAGCAGTGGACATCAATCTTAAGGCTGGCTTCTCTTCTTTAGCTGTGGCGGGCTGACACAGCCACAGAGCTTGTTACCCAGTTTACAGCACTGACCTGCTGGCTCATCTCTCATTCCCATAAAGAGAGTGAGTGATGGGGTGGCATGGGAAAGGGAGAGGGAGGAGGGACAGAGCGACAGACTTATACAGCATGCATGACAATAGCACACGCCTCTCCTCATCTATCCCTCTATCCATCCATCTCTCCCCAACGGTCTAAACCGCTTACAGTGCCCACACACAAACACGGGAAGCTAGGACACGAGTATGTAAAGTAAAGAAGCCAGCTCAGAGGAGTCCCAGACTTTTCTCTCCTGAAAGACAGACTTGTTGGTATTATAAAGGAGATCTGACAACAATTCAAGGACAAGGCTTAGTAAGAGGAAGTGTGACTAAACCATACGTATAGAAATACACTCCATGTGGTTCACGGTGACACGCACATGTACACACACACCTTGATCTTGATGGCAGAGTCTATTCCATGGTTGCAGTGTCTGGAAAGCATACTCAGAGGCTGTTGTGCCAACAGTACTATATCAGAATGGCATAGTCTCTCTGGCCTCTACACCGCTCCTCTCCCCCTTTCCCTCCCACTAGCCCTGCCTGTGACCACTTTCTCTCCCCTCCCACTAGCCTAGCTCTGCCTGTGACCACTTTCTCTCCCCTCCCACTAGCCTAGCTCTGCCTGTGACCACTTTCTCTCCCCTCCCACTAGCCTAGCTCTGCCTGTGACCACTTTCTCTCCCCTCCCACTAGCCTAGCTCTGCCTGTGACCACTTTCCCTCCCCTCCCACTAGCCTAGCTCTGCCTGTGACCACTTTCTCTCCCCTCCCACTAGCCCTGACTGTGACCACTTTCTCTCCCCTCCCACTAGCCCTGACTGTGACCACTTTCTCTCCCCTCCCACTAGCCTAGCTCTGCCTGTGACCACTTTCCCTCCCCTCCCACTAGCCTAGCTCTGCCTGTGACCACTTTCCCTCCCCTCCCACTAGCCTAGCTCTGCCTGTGACCACCTACCCTTCCCTCCCACTATACTAGCTCTGCCTGTGACCACTTTCCCTCCCCTCCCACTAGCTCTGCCTGTGACCACGTTCCCTCCCCTCCCACTAGCCCTGACTGTGACCACGTTCCCTCCCCTCCCACTAACCCTGACTGTGACCACGTTCCCTCCCCTCCCACTAGCCTAGCTCTGCCTATGACCACTTTCCCTCCCCTCCCACTAGCTCTGCCTGTGACCACTTTCCCTCCCCTCCCACTAGCTCTGCCTGTGACCACTTTCCCTCCCACTAGCCTAGCTCTGCCTGTGACCACTTTCCCTCCCCTCCCACTAGCTCTGCCTGTGACCACTTTCCCTCCCCTCCCACTAGCCTAGCTCTGCCTGTGACCACTTTCCCTCCCCTCCCACTAGCCCTGCCTGTGACCACTTTCCCTCCCCTCCCACTAGTCTAGCTCTGCCTGTGACCACTTTCCCTCTCCTCCCACTAGCCTAGCTCTGCCTGTGACCACTTTCCCTCTCCTCCCACTAGCTCTGCCTGTGACCACTTTCCCTCCCCTCCCACTAGCCTAGCTCTGCCTGTGACCACGTTCCCTCCCCTCCCACTAGCCTAGCTCTGCCTGTGACCACTTTCCCTCCCCTCCCACTAGCTCTGCCTGTGACCACTTTCTCTCCCCTCCCACTAGCCCTGACTGTGACCACGTTCCCTCCCCTCCCACTAGCCTAGCTCTGCCTGTGACCACGTTCCCTCCCCTCCCACTAGCCTAGCTCTGCCTGTGACCACTTTCCCTCTCCTCCCACTAGCCTAGCTCTGCCTGTGACCACTTTCCCTCTCCTCCCACTAGCTCTGCCTGTGACCACTTTCCCTCCCCTCCCACTAGCTCTGCCTGTGACCACTTTCCCTCTCCTCCCACTAGCCTAGCTCTGCCTGTGACCACTTTCCCTCTCCTCCCACTAGCTCTGCCTGTGACCACTTTCCCTCCCCTCCCACTAGCTCTGCCTGTGACCACTTTCCCTCCCCTCCCACTAGCCTAGCCCTGCCTGTGACCACTTTCTCTCCCCTCCCACTAGCCCTGACTGTGACCACTTTCTCTCCCCTCCCACTAGCCCTGACTGTGACCACTTTCTCTCCCCTCCCACTAGCCCTGACTGTGACCACTTTCTCTCCCCTCCCACTAGCCCTGACTGTGACCACTTTCTCTCCCCTCCCACTAGCCCTGACTGTGACCACTTTCTCTCCCCTCCCACTAGCTCTGCCTGTGACCACTTTCTCTCCCCTCCCACTAGCCCTGACTGTGACCACTTTCCCTCCCCTCCCACTAGCTCTGCCTGTGACCACTTTCTCTCCCCTCCCACTAGCCCTGACTGTGACCACGTTCCCTCCCCTCCCACTAGCCCTGACTGTGACCACGTTCCCTCCCCTCCCACTAGCCTAGCTCTGCCTGTGACCACGTTCCCTCCCCTCCCACTAGCTCTGCCTGTGACCACGTTCACTCCCCTCCCACTAGCCTAGCTCTGCCTGTGACCACGTTCCCTCCCCTCCCACTAGCCTAGCTCTGCCTGTGACCACTTTCCCTCCCCTCCCACTAGCTCTGCCTGTGACCACTTTCTCTCCCCTCCCACTAGCCCTGACTGTGACCACGTTCCCTCCCCTCCCACTAGCCTAGCTCTGCCTGTGACCACGTTCCCTCCCCTCCCACTAGCTCTGCCTGTGACCACGTTCCCTCCCCTCCCACTAGCCTAGCTCTGCCTGTGACCACTTTCCCTCCCCTCCCACTAGCTCTGCCTGTGACCACTTTCCCTCCCCTCCCACTAGCTCTGCCTGTGACCACTTTCCCTCCCACTAGCCTAGCTCTGCCTGTGACCACTTTCCCTCCCCTCCCACTAGCTCTGCCTGTGACCACTTTCCCTCCCACTAGCCTAGCCCTGCCTGTGACCACGTTCCCTCCCCTCCCACTAGCCCTGCCTGTGACCACGTTCCCTCCCCTCCCACTAGCTCTGCCTGTGACCACTTTCTCTCCCCTCCCACTAGCCCTGACTGTGACCACGTTCCCTCCCCTCCCACTAGCCTAGCTCTGCCTGTGACCACTTTCTCTCCCCTCCCACTAGCCCTGACTGTGACCACGTTCCCTCCCCTCCCACTAGCCCTGACTGTGACCACGTTCCCTCCCCTCCCACTAGCTCTGCCTGTGACCACGTTCCCTCCCCTCCCACTAGCTCTGACTGACCACGTTCCCTCCCCTCCCACTAGCTCTGCCTGTGACCACTTTCTCTTCCCTCCCACTAGCTCTGCCTGTGACCACGTTCCCTCCCCTCCCACTAGCTCTGCCTGTGACCACGTTCCCTCCCCTCCCACTAGCTCTGCCTGTGACCACGTTCCCTCCCCTCCCACTAGCCCTGCCTGTGACCACGTTCCCTCCCCTCCCACTAGCCTAGCTCTGCCTGTGACCACTTTCTCTCCCCTCCCACTAGCCCTGACTGTGACCACGTTCCCTCCCCTCCCACTAGCCTAGCTCTGCCTGTGACCACGTTCCCTCCCCTCCCACTAGCTCTGCCTGTGACCACGTTCCCTCCCCTCCCACTAGCCCTGCCTGTGACCACTTTCCCTCCCACTAGCCTAGCTCTGCCTGTGACCACTTTCTCTCCCCTCCCACTAGCCCTGACTGTGACCACGTTCCCTCCCCTCCCACTAGCCCTGCCTGTGACCACTTTCCCTCCCCTCCCACTAGCCTAGCTCTGCCTGTGACCACGTTCCCTCCCCTCCCACTAGCTCTGCCTGTGACCACGTTCCCTCCCCTCCCACTAGCTCTGCCTGTGACCACTTTCCCTCCCCTCCCACTAGCCTAGCTCTGCCTGTGACCACTTTCCCTCCCCTCCCACTAGCCCTGACTGTGACCACGTTCTCTCCCCTCCCACTAGCCCTGACTGTGACCACTTTCCCTCCCCTCCCACTAGCCCTGACTGTGACCACGTTCTCTCCCCTCCCACTAGCCCTGACTGTGACCACTTTCCCTCCCCTCCCACTAGCCCTGACTGTGACCACGTTCTCTCCCCTCCCACTAGCCCTGACTGTGACCACGTTCTCTCCCCTCCCACTAGCCCTGCCTGTGACCACTTTCCCTCCCCTCCCACTAGCCTAGCTCTGCCTGTGACCACTCAGATGTCCATCTCCTACATGATTCTTCTCTCTACACTACTAATACCAGAGATCACACCATTCTATCCTGAAAGAGATGTAGGATGTGTCCCAAATGGACACGCCCTAGTCACGAGTAGTGTACTAAACATGGAATAAGGTGCCTTTTGGACCACAATTGTAGCTACTGTAGAGTCTGGATGGTGTGTTAGCTAGTGGACAGAGGTGGCTGGGACACCTGGCAGATGATGACTGATAGACTGGTGTGGAAACAGCTTCTCTAGAGACTTCAGGGTGATGGGAGTGCTGATAGGAGTCCTGCTGGGCTACAACCTCGGTCAACAGAGACAAATCCTGTTCAAATACACACCATTAGCCCAGCGGACCGAGGAGATTACATCTGTAGTCACAGACAGGAAGCACACTAAGACCAAGTCAAACACAACTAGAACTGACAGTGCCAACAGGTAAGGCTATACACCAGACATACCCTGGCACTTACAGTACAGTAGGATCAGGTGTGTGTAGGGGATTTAACAGACTTCGATCATGTGTGGATGAGATGTAAATAGGGCTGAGTGCAGCAGTTTCAAATGGGTGTTTAACCAGTCAATCGTTGGCAGACATGGTCACACACACACACACACTAATGACAACTCAGTAGATATTGAAAGACAACAAGGCTTTTACAATCCAAAATAGCTGTATTTTGTGTTGAGACTAAACATTTGTTAGCGTTTTGACAGTGATGTAGGAGTGCGTTCTAATTCCACCAATGAGGAAAGGAGTCCTGAAAAGGGTCAGAGTAAAAACAGTTGATACAATATGTTTTTGTATGTCGTTTTTCTTAGAGAAAAAGGTTGGACATTTTGAACATTAAAACGTGTTCATCTCCATCTTGTTTCTTGCAAATATCACCTTTCTTTTCACCCTTCGGCAAGAAAAATGCTTAAAATGTTATTTTGTACAAGATGGATGTCAAACATGAACTACAGGGTGTTTCTCTGCTCAGGGAAGATGACTGGGACATGGTGGCACTTCATCACCTAAAACTTTCTCTTTGTCCATTTTTGGTTATTGTCTTTGTTTGTTTTTCTGATTTCATACATGTAGCATTGTGTAAAAACCCAAGCTTTAAGGAGGACTTACAAATGTAAAGTAAAAAAAAATTTTTTTTACAACTTCTACCTCCCTCCTATACCCAAACACTGTGTTCTCTACAGGTGTACAGGGTAAGACAAGGTAGTCACTGTCTATATTCAGTTATCAGGGTGGATCATCCCTTTTTTTCATCGTCTTTGTACCAAATCCATACCATCCCCCCTGTATTTTCAGCTGAGGGA